>NC_069509.1:7114352-7229125 GCF_027579735.1 Bombina bombina | reverse complement strand
CAGCTATGCAGCGGTCGAAAAGGAGTGTTTGGCTTTGGTGTGGGCATTAAAGAAATTGACTCCCTATTTATATGGTCAGGAGTTCACTCTGGTCACCGACCATAACCCGTTGGTGTGGCTGAACCGGGTCTCTGGAGATAACGGCAGGCTATTACGTTGGAGCTTATCGTTGCAACCCTTCAATTTCACCATTACTTACAGACCTGGGAAACAGAATGGCAACGCCGACGGGTTGTCCAGACAAACCGACCTCAGCCCCGCATAACAAGCGGTCTGGACAGCCTTAGTCTGCCCCGAAAAGGGGTCAGACCGTGTCTGCCAGAGTGTTCCACAGAAAGGGAGCACTGTTACAGAAGCATTAGTTATTTTGTTGTGAAGAGCTTATTTCCCAGCAGCAATGCCTGAACCAGCAAGCCAGCGCCTTAGAAGGGCTCCAAGAAAACCGTAACAAGTATCATTTCATAAAGAGTTAACTCTTTTTTTTTCAGCTTTTAGAAACTATTGTCTAATCACCTCTGGAGCCAGACTAATTGATAAGATGAACTTGTAAACTTGTTATCTTAAGTACTGTAATCCTATTGTGGCCTGTCAAAGGACAGTGCTCTCTATCTAAATGTGTGATGGGGGATTTTGTGCTTCCCCCCCTCTCCCCCTGGGAGTGCCCTGTGTGCATGTAACCTTAATAAAAAGCAGGCTGGGCATCCCAGTCCTGAGTTCTTGTTTGACCCTCAATCGCAGCGTTGACTCGTGTTACGGTTACCCTTAGTCTCGCTGAGAGATGGACCGCTTAGTAGCCTGGATCCCTATTGCTAAAGAGGGGAGAAGCTGCTTTCCATAGTATTCTATATGAGTCTCGCAAATATAGAATAATCTCCCTTAGCTGCAGTACAGCTAGGATACCCTTCTGCCCACAAAAACGAGTCAACGCTGCGATTGAGGGTCAAACAAGAACTCAGGACTGGGATGCCCAGCCTGCTTTTTATTAAGGTTACATGCACACAGGGCACTCCCAGGGGGAGAGGGGGGGAAGCACAAAATCCCCCATCACACATTTAGATAGAGAGCACTGTCCTTTGACAGGCCACAATAGGATTGCAGTACTTAAGATAACAAGTTTACAAGTTCATCTTATCAATTAGCAGTCTGGCTCCAGAGGTGATTAGACAATAGTTTCTAAAAGCTGAAAAAAAAGAGTTAACTCTTTATGAAATGATACTTGTTACGGTTTTCTTGGAGCCCTTCTTAGGCGCTGGCTTGCTGGTTCAGGCATTGCTGCTGGGAAATAAGCTCTTCACAACAAAATAACTAATGCTTCTGTAACAGTGCTCCCTTTCTGTGGAACACTCTGGCAGACACGGTCTGACCCCTTTTCGGGGCAGACTAAGGCTGTCCAGACCGCTGGTTATGCGGGGCTGAGGTCGGTTTGTCTGGACAACCCGTCGGCGTTGCCATTCTGTTTCCCAGGTCTGTAAGTAATGGTGAAATTGAAGGGTTGCAACGATAAGCTCCAACGTAATAGCCTGCCGTTATCTCCAGAGACCCGGTTCAGCCACACCAACGGGTTATGGTCGGTGACCAGAGTGAACTCCTGACCATATAAATAGGGAGTCAATTTCTTTAATGCCCACACCAAAGCCAAACACTCCTTTTCGACCGCTGCATAGCTGACTTCGCAGGGCAGGAGCTTCCGGCTGATGTAGGCAACTGGATGCTCCCCTCCATCTTCGCCTACTTGGCTGAGGACGGCTCCCAGCCCGAACATGGAAGCATCTGTATGGACGATAAAACGTTTGTTAAGGGCTGGGGCCGCCAGGACAGGAGCGTTAATTAGAGCATTTTTGAGAGCCTGGAAAGCCGTTTCACAGTGGGGAGACCACAGGACCTGTCGAGGTAAGTTCTTCTTGGTCAAGTCAGTCAGGGGTTTGGCAAGTGTGCTGTAGTCTGGTACGAACCGTCTATAGTACCCTGCCGTGCCCAGGAAGGCTAGGACCTGAGTCTTAGTGATGGGGGTGGGCCAATTGGCGACAGCTTCTATTTTGGCCGGCTCTGGTCGCTGTTTTCCACACCCCACCCGGTGACCCAGGTACTGTACCTCGGCCATCCCAAAGTGGCATTTCTCTGGCTTCAGAGTCAGGCCAGCAGCCCGGATCTGATCCAGAACCATTCCCACATGAGCTAAGTGGTCCTCCCAGGACTCACTGTGGATCGCTATGTCGTCCAGGTAGGCGCAAGCAAAACTCTGGAAGCCATCCAGGAGCCTATCCACCAAGCGCTGGAATGTAGCTGGGGCATTCTTCATCCCAAACGGCATTACCCTAAACTGATATAAGCCGAATGGGGTGACGAATGCCGACTTGGGGATAGCCTCCGGGGCCAGGGGAATCTGCCAGTAACCTTTGCAGAGGTCAATAGTGGTCAGGTAATTTCCCCTGGCTATACGATCGAGTAGCTCGTCTACCCTGGGCATAGGGTAAGCGTCCGTCACGGTATTTTCATTGAGCCTCCGATAGTCTACGCAGAACCGGGTGGTCCCATCTTTCTTGGGCACCAAGACAACTGGGGAGGCCCAGGGACTATCGGAGGGCTCAATTACCCTGAGCTGGAGCATCTCATCGATCTCCTTCTTCATTCCTGTCCTAACTGCTTCGGGGATTCGGTACGGAGCCTGGCGCAAGGGAGCTTGTCCCGGAGTATCTACCTGGTGGGTGGTTAAAGTAGTGTACCCTGGCTTCGGGGAGAAGGTGAGGTGTTTGGACTGGAGGAGTTGGTTGAGCTGCTCCCTTTCAGTGGGGCTAAGTCGGTCCCCTATCTGAACCTGTGCCACTATACCTGTGGGGAGGCTCTTTTCTAATAGGTCTGGAATGGGTAAACTGTCGGGGTCTTCCTGAGGGGAACAACATACGGCCGTCACGTTCTCTGGTCGCTCAAAATATTCCTTGAGCATGTTTACATGGAATGTCTTTCTAAGATTGTTGTCGTGGCAGCTAGCTATCACATAAGTGGTGTCTCCCCTTTTCTCTACGATCTGGTAGGGACCCTGCCAGGACGCCTGCAATTTGTCTGTCTTCACCGGCTTAAGTACTAACACCTTTTGTCCTATGGTGAAGATTCTCTTTCGGGCCCCCCGATCGTACCATACTTTCTGTCTTCTCTGGGCCAACTGGAGATTAGCCCGCACGGATTTGGCTAATTGCTCCATTCGGTCCCTGAGTTCCAGCACGTATGGCACAATGGGGACACCGTCAGCCTCCATCTCTCCCTCCCAGTGCTCCCGGATCAGGTTTAGGGGTCCCCGTACCTTTCTTCCGTAGAGCAACTCGAAGGGAGAGAACCCTGTCGTTTCCTGGGGCACCTCCCGATAAGCAAATAGGAGGTGCGGCAGGAAGCGTTCCCAGTCTCGGTATTCCTGAGTGAACGTCTTGAGCATTTGCTTGAGGGTCCCATTGAACCTCTCACACAGCCCGTTCGTCTGGGGGTGGTATGGGGAGCTCAGGAGGGACTTAATTTTGCAAACCTGCCAGAGTTGTTGGGTCAATTCAGCCGTAAATTGGGTGCCTCGGTCGGATAGGATTTCTTTTGGAAATCCTACCCGGGAGAACACCTCTACTAGTGCATTCGCTACCGTATCCGCTTGTATGTTGGATAGGGCGACAGCCTCTGGGTACCTGGTAGCGTAGTCCACTACGGTAAGAATGTATCGCTTACCGGAGGGACTAGGGGTAGCCAGTGGTCCCACTAGGTCAATAGCAACCCGGCTGAAGGGTTCCTCTACAATGGGCATATTTACTAGCTGGGCTTTAGGGTGATCGCCTCGCCTTCCTACTCGTTGACACACATCGCAGGTGTTACAGTAAGTTCTAACGTCAGCGTGCACCCCTGGCCAAAAGAACGTGTGAGTAATGCGGTGTAGGGTACGGGTAACGGCTAGGTGGCCTGCTAAGGGGATGTCGTGGCCTATTTTGAGGATTTCTTGACGGTATTTGTGGGGCACTACCAGCTGTCGCCTACGCTGTCCCCTTTTCTCTGTCCAGCGGTATAGTTTCCCTTTTTCCCATAAGAATGTTTCGTTATCTGCCCCGCCCCCTCCGGTCTCTGCTCGTTCCCGGTACTTTTGTAAGGTCGGGTCAGTCTTAGACTCTGCCTCGAAAGCATCTGGGGTGTCCCAGGGTATGGGGCCTAACCTGTCAGGCAAGGTCGGGGTAGGTCTTACCTGTGTCTCCCGCACTGGTGAGAGCTCTCGCTCCGTCCGGGCTTGGGCCCGTGTAGTCACTGGGTCCGCCTCGTTGTTGCATACTGGAGCATAGGCAGAAGTCATGGGGCCCAAATCGTTGCCCAGTAGTACTTCGGCAGGTAAATTATCCATTAGGCCCACGTTCACAGCCCCCTTTCCCGCTCCCCAATCAAGATGTACTTTAGCTGTTGGAATTTTGTACACATCCCCCCCCGCCACTCTAACGGCCACAGTCTGTCCGGATCGCTTGTGCTCTGGCACCAAATGACTCTGTACCAGCGTGATAGTAGCCCCTGTGTCTCGCAATCCCTCGGTAGATCGCCCCTCGAGCCATACCCTCTGCCGATGGTGCTGGCGGTTATCTGAGGCAGCATATACAGGGTCTGCCTCGTGAAGCGGCCCCACATATCCCTCCATAGGGGCCTCTTGGTTAACACAGAGGGCCCGGGCCGGACGATAGGACCCAGAGGGGTAATTGTAATTCCTGGGTGTCTGGTGCGTATTAAGGGGGCAGCTAGCCATGAAATGCCCTGGTTGCTTGCATCGGTGGCAAGTCGGTCTGGGACGCTCAGAGCTGTTATTGGGTGGTCCTGAGTGTCGGACGGGCCCTGTGGGCACCGGGGCTCGGAATTCAGCACGAGGGGGTGCACGGTAAACCTCTCTGGGTTCGACCCGTGCTGGAGCTCGGTAGTTCATGGGTTCGTGAAGACGGGAGTCATAATGTTCATCGGCCAATTTGGCTGCTTCTTCTAAGGTAGAAGGCCGCCTGTCTCGCAGCCATTCCTTCCCTTGCTGTTCCATGCCATTATAAAAATGTTCTAAGAGAAACAATTGTAAAATTTCCTCCCCAGTCACCGCTTTACATCCGCTCAGCCAGTGATTTGCCGCTCTCCGCATTCGGTGCGCCCATTCCATATGGGTATCGTTAGGCTTCTTTTCCGTGCCCCGAAACTGTCGGCGATACGTGTCCAGAGTTACAGCGTACCGTCGCAACAGTGTCTCCTTAACTAGCTCATACTGTGTCACTTCCTCAGCACCCAGAGTACGAAAGGCTTCCAGGGCTCGCCCGGATAGTTTCCCAGACAATATCGTGGGCCACTCTCTGTTGGGAATCTGGTGCAGGGCACATTGCCTTTCGAAGTCCGCCAAATATTCATCAATCCCTGTCTCGCTCTCTAGGAAGGGTCGAAATGCCGCATAGGGTATCTTGGGCCTCCCAGCATTTTCGACAGGGATGATTACCTGCGGGGCTTCAGCATTGCGGTGTGCGTTCGCTAGGTTGAGTTCGTGGGCTCGAGTCTCTCGTATATCCTCGTCCGCCTCCGCCATCAACTGCTGTACCAATTCCATGGAGGGGTTCGGCCCGTATAATGAGAGCCTTTCCCGAACAATCCTGGTTTTTTCGTCACTAATCGTGGTCGGTGTTTCCGCCATTGTGAAGCTCTGATCCAGTTCGGTCAATTCTGCGATCAGCTCTCTCCTCGGCCGGTTGCTGGCGTACCCCCCTCTGCTTTCAAGTAAATCCTTTAGGGTTGTACGCTTCAATTTTTCGTAAGCGCTCTCCATCCGTTCTGTACCTCTCCTAGGAAATCCAGGAAAATCCCGCCGCTGCCGCCAAATGTTACGGTTACCCTTAGTCTCGCTGAGAGATGGACCGCTTAGTAGCCTGGATCCCTATTGCTAAAGAGGGGAGAAGCTGCTTTCCATAGTATTCTATATGAGTCTCGCAAATATAGAATAATCTCCCTTAGCTGCAGTACAGCTAGGATACCCTTCTGCCCACAAAAACGAGTCAACGCTGCGATTGAGGGTCAAACAAGAACTCAGGACTGGGATGCCCAGCCTGCTTTTTATTAAGGTTACATGCACACAGGGCACTCCCAGGGGGAGAGGGGGGGAAGCACAAAATCCCCCATCACACATTTAGATAGAGAGCACTGTCCTTTGACAGGCCACAATAGGATTGCAGTACTTAAGATAACAAGTTTACAAGTTCATCTTATCAATTAGCAGTCTGGCTCCAGAGGTGATTAGACAATAGTTTCTAAAAGCTGAAAAAAAAGAGTTAACTCTTTATGAAATGATACTTGTTACGGTTTTCTTGGAGCCCTTCTTAGGCGCTGGCTTGCTGGTTCAGGCATTGCTGCTGGGAAATAAGCTCTTCACAACAAAATAACTAATGCTTCTGTAACAACTCGTTTTTGTGGGCAGAAGGGTATCCTAGCTGTACTGCAGCTAAGGGAGATTATTCTATATTTGCGAGACTCATATAGAATACTATGGAAAGCAGCTTCTCCCCTCTTTAGCAATAGGGATCCAGGCTACTAAGCGGTCCATCTCTCAGCGAGACTAAGGGTAACCGTAACAAATGCATAGAGGTATAGCGTGTCTTGCAGTAGCGGTTACTGGGTACCTAGAGGTATAATGCATAGAGGTATAGCGTGTCTTGCAGTAGCGGTCACTAGGTATCTAGAGGTATAATGCTAGAGGTATAGCGTGTCTTGCAGTAGCGGTCACTGGGTATCTAGAGGTATAATGCATAGAGGTATAGCGTGTCTTGCAGTAGCGGTCACTGGGTACCTAGAGGTATAATGCTAGAGGTATAGCGTGTCTTGCAGTAGCGGTCACTGGGTACCTAGAGGTATAATGCTAGAGGTATAGCGTGTCTTGCAGTAGCGGTCACTGGGTATCTAGAGGTATAATGCTAGAGGTATAGCGTGTCTTGCAGTAGCGGTCACTGGGTATCTAGAGGTATAATGCTAGAGGTATAGCGTGTCTTGCAGTAGCGGTCACTGTGTACCTAGAGGTATAATGCTAGAGGTATAGCGTGTCTTGCAGTAGCGGTCACTGTGTACCTAGAGGTATAATGCATAGAGGTATAGCGTGTCTTGCAGTAGCGGTCACTGGGTATCTAGAGGTATAATGCATAGAGGTATAGCGTGTCTTGCAGTAGCGGTCACTGTGTATCTAGAGGTATAATGCATAGAGGTATAGCGTGTCTTGCAGTAGCGGTCACTGTGTACCTAGAGGTATAATGCATAGAGGTATAGCGTGTCTTGCAGTAGCGGTCACTGTGTATCTAGAGGTATAATGCATAGAGGTATAGCGTGTCTTGCAGTAGCGGTCACTGTGTACCTAGAGGTATAATGCATAGAGGTATAGCGTGTCTTGCAGTAGCGGTCACTGTGTACCTAGAGGTATAATGCATAGAGGTATAGCGTGTCTTGCAGTAGCGGTCACTGTGTACCTAGAGGTATAATGCATAGAGGTATAGCGTGTCTTGCAGTAGCGGTCACTGTGTACCTAGAGGTATAATGCATAGAGGTATAGCGTGTCTTGCAGTAGCGGTCACTGGGTACCTAGAGGTATAATGCATAGAGGTATAGCGTGTCTTGCAGTAGCGGTCACTGTGTACCTAGAGGTATAATGCTAGAGGTATAGCGTGTCTTGCAGTAGCGGTCACTGGGTACCTAGAGGTATAATGCTAGAGGTATAGCGTGTCTTGCAGTAGCGGTCACTGTGTATCTAGAGGTATAATGCATAGAGGTATAGCGTGTCTTGCAGTAGCGGTCACTGTGTATCTAGAGGTATAATGCTAGAGGTATAGCGTGTCTTGCAGTAGCGGTCACTGTGTATCTAGAGGTATAATGCTAGAGGTATAGCGTGTCTTGCAGTAGCGGTCACTGTGTATCTAGAGGTATAGCGTGTCTTGCAGTAGCGGTCACTAGGTACCTAGAGGTATAATGCTAGAGGTATAGCGTGTCTTGCAGTAGTGGTCACTGGGTATCTAGAGGTATAATGCTAGAGGTATAGCGTGTCTTGCAGTAGCGGTCACTGGGTATCTAGAGGTATAATGCTAGAGGTATAGCGTGTCTTGCAGTAGCGGTCACTGAGTACCTAGAGGTATAATGCTAGAGGTATAGCGTGTCTTGCAGTAGCGGTCACTGGGTATCTAGAGGTATAATGCATAGAGGTATAGAGTGTCTTGCAGTAGCGGTCACTGGGTATCTAGAGGTATAATGCATAGAGGTATAGCGTGTCTTGCAGTAGCGGTCACTGGGTATCTAGAGGTATAATGCTAGAGGTATAGCGTGTCTTGCAGTAGCCGTCACTGTGTACCTAGAGGTATAGCGTGTCTTGCAGTAGCGGTCACTGGGTATCTAGAGGTATAATGCTAGAGGTATAGCGTGTCTTGCAGTAGCGGTCACTGGGTACCTAGAGGTATAATGCTAGAGGTATAGCGTGTCTTGCAGTAGCGGTCACTGTGTACCTAGAGGTATAATGCTAGAGGTATAGCGTGTCTTGCAGTAGCGGTCACTGGGTACCTAGAGGTATAATGCTAGAGGTATAGCGTGTCTTGCAGTAGCGGTCACTGGGTATCTAGAGGTATAATGCATAGAGGTACAGCGTGTCTTGCAGTAGCGGTCACTGGGTATCTAGAGGTATAATGCTAGAGGTATAGCGTGTCTTGCAGTAGCGGTCACTGGGTACCTAGAGGTATAATGCTAGAGGTATAGCGTGTCTTGCAGTAGCGGTCACTGGGTACCTAGAGGTATAATGCCTAGAGGTATAGCGTGTCTTGCAGTAGCGGTCACTGGGTACCTAGAGGTATAATGCCTAGAGGTATAGAGTGTCTTGCAGTAGCGGTCACTGGGTATCTAGAGGTATAATGCTAGAGGTATAGCGTGTCTTGCAGTAGCGGTCACTGGGTATCTAGAGGTATAATGCTAGAGGTACAGCGTGTCTTGCAGTAGCGGTCACTGTGTACCTAGAGGTATAATGCATAGAGGTATAGCGTGTCTTGCAGTAGCGGTCACTGGGTATCTAGAGGTATAATGCATAGAGGTATAGAGTGTCTTGCAGTAGCGGTCACTGGGTATCTAGAGGTATAATGCTAGAGGTATAGCTTGTCTTGCAGTAGCGGTCACTGGGTATCTAGAGGTATAATGCTAGAGGTATAGCGTGTCTTGCAGTAGCGGTCACTGGGTACCTAGAGGTATAATGCTAGAGGTACAGCGTGTCTTGCAGTAGCGGTCACTGGGTATCTAGAGGTATAATGCTAGAGGTATAGCGTGTCTTGCAGTAGCGGTCACTGTGTACCTAGAGGTATAATGCATAGAGGTATAGCGTGTCTTGCAGTAGCGGTCACTGTGTACCTAGAGGTATAATGCATAGAGGTATAGCGTGTCTTGCAGTAGCGATCACTGGGTATCTAGAGGTATAATGCATAGAGGTATAGCGTGTCTTGCAGTAGCGATCACTGGGTATCTAGAGGTATAATGCATAGAGGTATAGCGTGTCTTGCAGTAGCGGTCACTGTGTATCTAGAGGTATAATGCTAGAGGTATAGCGTGTCTTGCAGTAGCGGTCACTGGGTACCTAGAGGTATAATGCTAGAGGTATAGCGTGTCTTGCAGTAGCGGTCACTGGGTATCTAGAGGTATAATGCTAGAGGTATAGTGTGTCTTGCAGTAGCGGTCACTGGGTATCTAGAGGTATAATGCATAGAGGTATAGAGTGTCTTGCAGTAGCGGTCACTGGGTATCTAGAGGTATAATGCTAGAGGTATAGTGTGTCTTGCAGTAGCGGTCACTGGGTATCTAGAGGTATAATGCTAGAGGTATAGTGTGTCTTGCAGTAGCGGTCACTGGGTATCTAGAGGTATAATGCTAGAGGTATAGCGTGTCTTGCAGTAGCGGTCACTGGGTATCTAGAGGTATAATGCTAGAGGTATAGCGTGTCTTGCAGTAGCCGTCACTGTGTACCTAGAGGTATAATGCTAGAGGTATAGCGTGTCTTGCAGTAGCGGTCACTGTGTATCTAGAGGTATAATGCATAGAGGTATAGCGTGTCTTGCAGTAGCGGTCACTGGGTATCTAGAGGTATAATGCATAGAGGTATAGAGTGTCTTGCAGTAGCGGTCACTGGGTATCTAGAGGTATAATGCTAGAGGTATAGCGTGTCTTGCAGTAGCGGTTACTGGGAGCTGTCAGGCATAGTACCATGTAAACATGGTGCACAAAAAGATCTTTAGGTATAACAGTGATACTGAAAAGCAATAAAGGATTTTATTCTAATGTGCTGTAGTCTAGATACATGAAATACGTATGTATAAAGTTCATTCACATAAATAGTGCTGACACCATTGCACACATTTAAAGGTGTCCACGTTCTAAACCACTGGAAGTCTGGATGACGTTGTTTCTGCAGCAAAAGATTTAAGATTTTCACACATAGAGATCAAAGTCTATCCGCAGGGAGCTGTAGAACTGACCCCCCGAGCTAGAGACACGGCGGCAGTACACCCCGTCCATGAAGTAGCCTTCATTCACCCAGTCCTAGAGGCAAAGAGAAGAGTTTCTTGAATAAAGATCAGGAAATAAGCCCAGCCCTAGCGGTGCGTCTCAGAGCGTTACCTGCATCTGGGAGCTGGTGAAGGGTCCGTACAGCTGTGCCTCGTCACTGTTCTCCCACTTATACTCCCACAGAGTGTCACTGTCCAACACAAACCCTGAGAGGGTAGAAGGAATAAGGGTCACACAATGAGGTGTCACTGCAGGAGCTTAAATATAGTACACCAGTAGCTCCCAAACTTGTTTTAGCCACTGCCCCCTTGGTTCCATAAACTCATCAGCGCCCCCCTAGCTTACCCTTAAAAAATATTAAACTTTTTTTTTTTTAACTTTTAAATACTTTTTGTTAGTTTCATTAATTAAAATTGTATTATATTGATAAAGTAACAGAAGCTTTTTGTGAAATTACGTCACTATTTAAAAAGATAGTTAGGCTTAAAGGGTCACTAAACCCACATTTTTGCTTTCACGATTGAGATACAGCAGCAATTTTAAGCAACTTTCTAATTTACTCCTATTATCAATTTTTCTTTGTTCGCCTTGGTATCTTTATTTGAAAAAGTAGGAATGGAAACTTAGGAGCCGGACCATTTTTGGTTCAGCACCTGGGTAGCGCTTGCTGATTGGTGGCTACCTTGATGAAAGGAAAAAAAAAAATGGGTTTAGTATCCCTTTAAGGAAATGATCAAGGCATCAAGTGTTATTTTGGAAACGGTTACTGAATAAAACAATGTGATTATCAATTCACTCAGTCTCCTGCATGACTCTTATTGAATTATACAGAAAAAGGCTCTTACTTATGCCAGAAAAGTAATCACCGTACAAAAAGTTCATTACAATGCCCTGATAAAAACAATGACTGTGCAGAGCATCTCCGACACAACAGGTCTGTAGCTATGTTTCCTGCTACTACACAGTAATTAGGAACGGTTAACAAAACGTGCTAAAGTACAGCCCTGATAAAAACAATGACTGTGCAGAGCATCTCAGACACAACAGGTCTGTAGCTATGTTTCCTGCTACTACACAGTAATTAGTAACTTAACAAAACGTGCTAATGTACAGCCCTGATAAAACAATGACTGTGCAGAGCATCTCAGACACAACAGGTCTGTAGCTATGTTTCCTGCTACTACACAGTAATTAGTAACTTAACAAAACGTGCTAATGTACAGCCCTGATAAAACAATGACTGTGCAGAGCATCTCAGACACAACAGGTCTGTAGCTATGTTTCCTGCTACTACACAGTAATTAGGAACGGTTAACAAAACGTGCTAAAGTACAGCCCTGATAAAACAATGACTGTGCAGAGCATCTCAGACACAACAGGTCTGTAGCTATGTTTCCTGCTACTACACAGTAATTAGTAACGGTTAACAAAACGTGCTAATGTACAGCCCTGATAAAACAATGACTGTGCAGAGCATCTCAGACACAACAGGTCTGTAGCTATGTTTCCTGCTACTACACAGTAATTAGTAACTTAACAAAACGTGCTAAAGTACAGCCCTGATAAAACAATGACTGTGCAGAGCATCTCAGACACAACAGGTCTGTAGCTATGTTTCCTGCTACTACACAGTAATTAGGAACGGTTAACAAAACGTGCTAATGTACAGCCCTGATAAAACAATGACTGTGCAGAGCATCTCAGACACAACAGGTCTGTAGCTATGTTTCCTGCTACTACACAGTAATTAGTAACTTAACAAAACGTGCTAAAGTACAGCCCTGATAAAACAATGACTGTGCAGAGCATCCCAGACACAACAGGTCTGTAGCTATGTTTCCTGCTACTACACAGTAATTAGTAACTTAACAAAACGTGCTAATGTACAGCCCTGATAAAACAATGACTGTGCAGAGCATCTCAGACACAATAGGTCTGTAGCTATGTTTCCTGCTACTACACAGTAATTAGGAACGGTTAACAAAACGTGCTAATGTACAGCCCTGATAAAACAATGACTGTGCAGAGCATCTCAGACACAACAGGTCTGTAGCTATGTTTCCTGCTACTACACAGTAATTAGTAACTTAACAAAACGTGCTAAAGTACAGCCCTGATAAAACAATGACTGTGCAGAGCATCTCAGACACAACAGGTCTGTAGCTATGTTTCCTGCTACTACACAGTAATTAGGAACGGTTAACAAAACGTGCTAAAGTACAGCCCTGATAAAACAATGACTGTGCAGAGCATCTCAGACACAACAGGTCTGTAGCTATGTTTCCTGCTACTACACAGTAATTAGTAACGGTTAACAAAACGTGCTAATGTACAGCCCTGATAAAACAATGACTGTGCAGAGCATCTCAGACACAACAGGTCTGTAGCTATGTTTCCTGCTACTACACAGTAATTAGTAACTTAACAAAACGTGCTAATGTACAGCCCTGATAAAACAATGACTGTGCAGAGCATCTCAGACACAATAGGTCTGTAGCTATGTTTCCTGCTACTACACAGTAATTAGGAACGGTTAACAAAACGTGCTAAAGTACAGCCCTGATAAAACAATGACTGTGCAGAGCATCTCAGACACAACAGGTCTGTAGCTATGTTTCCTGCTACTACACAGTTATTAGTTATGTTAACAAAACGTGCTAAAGTACAGCCCTGATAAAACAATGACTGTGCAGAGCATCTCAGACACAACAGGTCTGTAGCTATGTTTCCTGCTACTACACAGTAATTAGTAACGGTTAACAAAACGTGCTAATGTACAGCCCTGATAAAACAATGACTGTGCAGAGCATCTCAGACACAACAGGTCTGTAGCTATGTTTCCTGCTACTACACAGTAATTAGGAACGGTTAACAAAACGTGCTAATGTACAGCCCTGATAAAACAATGACTGTGCAGAGCATCTCAGACACAACAGGTCTGTAGCTATGTTTCCTGCTACTACACAGTAATTAGGAACTTAACAAAACGTGCTAATGTACAGCCCTGATAAAACAATGACTGTGCAGAGCATCTCAGACACAACAGGTCTGTAGCTATGTTTCCTGCTACTACACAGTAATTAGGAACGGTTAACAAAACGTGCTAAAGTACAGCCCTGATAAAACAATGACTGTGCAGAGCATCTCAGACACAACAGGTCTGTAGCTATGTTTCCTGCTACTACACAGTAATTAGTAACTTAACAAAACGTGCTAATGTACAGCCCTGATAAAACAATGACTGTGCAGAGCATCTCAGACACAACAATGTCTGTAGCTATGTTTCCTGCTACTACACAGTAATTAGGAACTTAACAAAACGTGCTAATGTACAGCCCTGATAAAACAATGACTGTGCAGAGCATCTCAGACACAACAGGTCTGTAGCTATGTTTCCTGCTACTACACAGTAATTAGGAACGGTTAACAAAACGTGCTAATGTACAGCCCTGATAAAACAATGACTGTGCAGAGCATCTCAGACACAACAGTTCTGTAGCTATGTTTCCTGCTACTACACAGTAATTAGGAACGGTTAACAAAACGTGCTAATGTACAGCCCTGATAAAACAATGACTGTGCAGAGCATCTCAGACACAACAGGTCTGTAGCTATGTTTCCTGCTACTACACAGTAATTAGGAACGGTTAACAAAACGTGCTAATGTACAGCCCTGATAAAACAATGACTGTGCAGAGCATCTCAGACACAACAGGTCTGTAGCTATGTTTCCTGCTACTACACAGTAATTAGGAACGGTTAACAAAACGTGCTAATGTACAGCCCTGATAAAACAATGACTGTGCAGAGCATCTCAGACACAACAGGTCTGTAGCTATGTTTCCTGCTACTACACAGTAATTAGGAACGTTAACAAAACGTGCTAAAGTACAGCCCTGATAAAACAATGACTGTGCAGAGCATCTCAGACACAACAGGTCTGTAGCTATGTTTCCTGCTACTACACAGTAATTAGTAACGGTTAACAAAACGTGCTAATGTACAGCCCTGATAAAACAATGACTGTGCAGAGCATCTCAGACACAACAGGTCTGTAGCTATGTTTCCTGCTACTACACAGTAATTAGGAACGGTTAACAAAACGTGCTAATGTACAGCCCTGATAAAACAATGACTGTGCAGAGCATCTCAGACACAACAGGTCTGTAGCTATGTTTCCTGCTACTACACAGTAATTAGGAACGGTTAACAAAACGTGCTAAAGTACAGCCCTGATAAAACAATGACTGTGCAGAGCATCTCAGACACAACAGGTCTGTAGCTATGTTTCCTGCTACTACACAGTAATTAGTAACGTTAACAAAACGTGCTAATGTACAGCCCTGATAAAACAATGACTGTGCAGAGCATCTCAGACACAACAGGTCTGTAGCTAGTGTTTCCTGCTACTACACAGTAATTAGTAACTTAACAAAACGTGCTAATGTACAGCCCTGATAAAACAATGACTGTGCAGAGCATCTCAGACACAACAGGTCTGTAGCTATGTTTCCTGCTACTACACAGTAATTAGTAACTTAACAAAACGTGCTAAAGTACAGCCCTGATAAAACAATGACTGTGCAGAGCATCTCAGACACAACAGGTCTGTAGCTATGTTTCCTGCTACTACACAGTAATTAGTAACTTAACAAAACGTGCTAATGTACAGCCCTGATAAAACAATGACTGTGCAGAGCATCTCAGACACAACAGGTCTGTAGCTATGTTTCCTGCTACTACACAGTAATTAGGAACGGTTAACAAAACGTGCTAATGTACAGCCCTGATAAAACAATGACTGTGCAGAGCATCTCAGACACAACAGGTCTGTAGCTATGTTTCCTGCTACTACACAGTAATTAGTAACTTAACAAAACGTGCTAATGTACAGCCCTGATAAAACAATGACTGTGCAGAGCATCTCAGACACAACAGGTCTGTAGCTATGTTTCCTGCTACTACACAGTAATTAGTAACTTAACAAAACGTGCTAATGTACAGCCCTGATAAAACAATGACTGTGCAGAGCATCTCAGACACAACAGGTCTGTAGCTATGTTTCCTGCTACTACACAGTAATTAGGAACGGTTAACAAAACGTGCTAAAGTACAGCCCTGATAAAACAATGACTGTGCAGAGCATCTCAGACACAACAGGTCTGTAGCTATGTTTCCTGCTACTACACAGTAATTAGGAACGTTAACAAAACGTGCTAATGTACAGCCCTGATAAAACAATGACTGTGCAGAGCATCTCAGACACAACAGGTCTGTAGCTATGTTTCCTGCTACTACACAGTAATTAGTAACGGTTAACAAAACGTGCTAATGTACAGCCATGATAAAACAATGACTGTGCAGAGCATCTCAGACACAACAGGTCTGTAGCTATGTTTCCTGCTACTACACAGTAATTAGTAACTTAACAAAACGTGCTAATGTACAGCCCTGATAAAACAATGACTGTGCAGAGCATCTCAGACACAACAGGTCTGTAGCTATGTTTCCTGCTACTACACAGTAATTAGTAACTTAACAAAACGTGCTAATGTACAGCCCTGATAAAACAATGACTGTGCAGAGCATCTCAGACACAACAGGTCTGTAGCTATGTTTCCTGCTACTACACAGTAATTAGTAACGGTTAACAAAACGTGCTAATGTACAGCCCTGATAAAACAATGACTGTGCAGAGCATCTCAGACACAACAGGTCTGTAGCTATGTTTCCTGCTACTACACAGTAATTAGGAACGGTTAACAAAACGTGGTAATGTACAGCCCTGATAAAACAATGACTGTGCAGAGCATCTCAGACACAACAGGTCTGTAGCTATGTTTCCTGCTACTACACAGCAATTAGGAACGGTTAACAAAACGTGGTAATGTACAGCCCTGATAAAACAATGACTGTGCAGAGCATCTCAGACACAACAGGTCTGTAGCTATGTTTCCTGCTACTACACAGTAATTAGTAACGGTTAACAAAACGTGCTAATGTACAGCCATGATAAAACAATGACTGTGCAGAGCATCTCAGACACAACAGGTCTGTAGCTATGTTTCCTGCTACTACACAGTAATTAGTAACTTAACAAAACGTGCTAATGTACAGCCCTGATAAAACAATGACTGTGCAGAGCATCTCAGACACAACAGGTCTGTAGCTGTGTTTCCTGCTACTACACAGTAATTAGTAACTTAACAAAACGTGCTAATGTACAGCCCTGATAAAACAATGACTGTGCAGAGCATCTCAGACACAACAGGTCTGTAGCTATGTTTCCTGCTACTACACAGTAATTAGTAACGGTTAACAAAACGTGCTAATGTACAGCCCTGATAAAACAATGACTGTGCAGAGCATCTCAGACACAACAGGTCTGTAGCTATGTTTCCTGCTACTACACAGTAATTAGGAACGGTTAACAAAACGTGCTAATGTACAGCCATGATAAAACAATGACTGTGCAGAGCATCTCAGACACAACAGGTCTGTAGCTATGTTTCCTGCTACTACACAGTAATTAGGAACGGTTAACAAAACGTGCTAATGTACAGCCCTGATAAAACAATGACTGTGCAGAGCATCTCAGACACAACAGGTCTGTAGCTATGTTTCCTGCTACTACACAGTAATTAGGAACGGTTAACAAAACGTGCTAATGTACAGCCCTGATAAAACAATGACTGTGCAGAGCATCTCAGACACAACAGGTCTGTAGCTATGTTTCCTGCTACTACACAGTAATTAGGAACGGTTAACAAAACGTGCTAAAGTACAGCCCTGATAAAACAATGACTGTGCAGAGCATCTCAGACACAACAGGTCTGTAGCTATGTTTCCTGCTACTACACAGTAATTAGTAACGGTTAACAAAACGTGCTAATGTACAGCCCTGATAAAACAATGACTGTGCAGAGCATCTCAGACACAACAGGTCTGTAGCTATGTTTCCTGCTACTACACAGTAATTAGTAACTTAACAAAACGTGCTAATGTACAGCCCTGATAAAACAATGACTGTGCAGAGCATCTCAGACACAATAGGTCTGTAGCTATGTTTCCTGCTACTACACAGTAATTAGGAACGGTTAACAAAACGTGCTAAAGTACAGCCCTGATAAAACAATGACTGTGCAGAGCATCTCAGACACAACAGGTCTGTAGCTATGTTTCCTGCTACTACACAGTAATTAGTAACTTAACAAAACGTGCTAAAGTACAGCCCTGATAAAACAATGACTGTGCAGAGCATCTCAGACACAACAGGTCTGTAGCTATGTTTCCTGCTACTACACAGTAATTAGTAACGGTTAACAAAACGTGCTAATGTACAGCCCTGATAAAACAATGACTGTGCAGAGCATCTCAGACACAACAGGTCTGTAGCTATGTTTCCTGCTACTACACAGTAATTAGGAACGGTTAACAAAACGTGCTAATGTACAGCCCTGATAAAACAATGACTGTGCAGAGCATCTCAGACACAACAGGTCTGTAGCTATGTTTCCTGCTACTACACAGTAATTAGGAACGGTTAACAAAACGTGCTAATGTACAGCCCTGATAAAACAATGACTGTGCAGAGCATCTCAGACACAACAGGTCTGTAGCTATGTTTCCTGCTACTACACAGTAATTAGGAACGGTTAACAAAACGTGCTAAAGTACAGCCCTGATAAAACAATGACTGTGCAGAGCATCTCAGACACAACAGGTCTGTAGCTATGTTTCCTGCTACTACACAGTAATTAGTAACTTAACAAAACGTGCTAATGTACAGCCCTGATAAAACAATGACTGTGCAGAGCATCTCAGACACAACAGGTCTGTAGCTATGTTTCCTGCTACTACACAGTAATTAGGAACTTAACAAAACGTGCTAATGTACAGCCCTGATAAAACAATGACTGTGCAGAGCATCTCAGACACAACAGGTCTGTAGCTATGTTTCCTGCTACTACACAGTAATTAGGAACGGTTAACAAAACGTGCTAATGTACAGCCCTGATAAAACAATGACTGTGCAGAGCATCTCAGACACAACAGGTCTGTAGCTATGTTTCCTGCTACTACACAGTAATTAGGAACGGTTAACAAAACGTGCTAATGTACAGCCCTGATAAAACAATGACTGTGCAGAGCATCTCAGACACAACAGGTCTGTAGCTATGTTTCCTGCTACTACACAGTAATTAGGAACGGTTAACAAAACGTGCTAATGTACAGCCCTGATAAAACAATGACTGTGCAGAGCATCTCAGACACAACAGGTCTGTAGCTATGTTTCCTGCTACTACACAGTAATTAGGAACGGTTAACAAAACGTGCTAATGTACAGCCCTGATAAAACAATGACTGTGCAGAGCATCTCAGACACAACAGGTCTGTAGCTATGTTTCCTGCTACTACACAGTAATTAGTAACGGTTAACAAAACGTGCTAAAGTACAGCCCTGATAAAACAATGACTGTGCAGAGCATCTCAGACACAACAGGTCTGTAGCTATGTTTCCTGCTACTACACAGTAATTAGTAACTTAACAAAACGTGCTAATGTACAGCCCTGATAAAACAATGACTGTGCAGAGCATCTCAGACACAACAGGTCTGTAGCTATGTTTCCTGCTACTACACAGTAATTAGGAACGGTTAACAAAACGTGCTAAAGTACAGCCCTGATAAAACAATGACTGTGCAGAGCATCTCAGACACAACAGGTCTGTAGCTATGTTTCCTGCTACTACACAGTAATTAGGAACGGTTAACAAAACGTGCTAAAGTACAGCCCTGATAAAACAATGACTGTGCAGAGCATCTCAGACACAACAGGTCTGTAGCTATGTTTCCTGCTACTACACAGTAATTAGTAACTTAACAAAACGTGCTAATGTACAGCCCTGATAAAACAATGACTGTGCAGAGCATCTCAGACACAACAGGTCTGTAGCTGGTGTTTCCTGCTACTACACAGTAATTAGTAACGTTAACAAAACGTGCTAATGTACAGCCCTGATAAAACAATGACTGTGCAGAGCATCTCAGACACAACAGGTCTGTAGCTATGTTTCCTGCTACTACACAGTAATTAGTAACTTAACAAAACGTGCTAATGTACAGCCCTGATAAAACAATGACTCTGCAGAGCATCTCAGACACAACAGGTCTGTAGCTATGTTTCCTGCTACTACACAGTAATTAGTAACTTAACAAAACGTGCTAAAGTACAGCCCTGATAAAACAATGACTGTGCAGAGCATCTCAGACACAACAGGTCTGTAGCTATGTTTCCTGCTACTACACAGTAATTAGGAACGGTTAACAAAACGTGCTAAAGTACAGCCCTGATAAAACAATGACTGTGCAGAGCATCTCAGACACAACAGGTCTGTAGCTATGTTTCCTGCTACTACACAGTAATTAGTAACTTAACAAAACGTGCTAATGTACAGCCCTGATAAAACAATGACTGTGCAGAGCATCTCAGACACAACAGGTCTGTAGCTATGTTTCCTGCTACTACACAGTAATTAGTAACTTAACAAAACGTGCTTAAGTACAGCCCTGATAAAACAATGACTGTGCAGAGCATCTCAGACACAACAGGTCTGTAGCTATGTTTCCTGCTACTACACAGTAATTAGGAACGGTTAACAAAACGTGCTAAAGTACAGCCCTGATAAAACAATGACTGTGCAGAGCATCTCAGACACAACAGGTCTGTAGCTATGTTTCCTGCTACTACACAGCAATTAGGAACGGTTAACAAAACGTGGTAATGTACAGCCCTGATAAAACAATGACTGTGCAGAGCATCTCAGACACAACAGGTCTGTAGCTATGTTTCCTGCTACTACACAGTAATTAGTAACGGTTAACAAAACGTGCTAATGTACAGCCATGATAAAACAATGACTGTGCAGAGCATCTCAGACACAACAGGTCTGTAGCTATGTTTCCTGCTACTACACAGTAATTAGTAACGTTAACAAAACGTGCTAATGTACAGCCCTGATAAAACAATGACTGTGCAGAGCATCTCAGACACAACAGGTCTGTAGCTGTGTTTCCTGCTACTACACAGTAATTAGTAACTTAACAAAACGTGCTAATGTACAGCCCTGATAAAACAATGACTGTGCAGAGCATCTCAGACACAACAGGTCTGTAGCTATGTTTCCTGCTACTACACAGTAATTAGTAACGGTTAACAAAACGTGCTAATGTACAGCCCTGATAAAACAATGACTGTGCAGAGCATCTCAGACACAACAGGTCTGTAGCTATGTTTCCTGCTACTACACAGTAATTAGGAACGGTTAACAAAACGTGCTAATGTACAGCCATGATAAAACAATGACTGTGCAGAGCATCTCAGACACAACAGGTCTGTAGCTATGTTTCCTGCTACTACACAGTAATTAGGAACGGTTAACAAAACGTGCTAATGTACAGCCCTGATAAAACAATGACTGTGCAGAGCATCTCAGACACAACAGGTCTGTAGCTATGTTTCCTGCTACTACACAGTAATTAGGAACGGTTAACAAAACGTGCTAATGTACAGCCCTGATAAAACAATGACTGTGCAGAGCATCTCAGACACAACAGGTCTGTAGCTATGTTTCCTGCTACTACACAGTAATTAGGAACGGTTAACAAAACGTGCTAAAGTACAGCCCTGATAAAACAATGACTGTGCAGAGCATCTCAGACACAACAGGTCTGTAGCTATGTTTCCTGCTACTACACAGTAATTAGTAACTTAACAAAACGTGCTAATGTACAGCCCTGATAAAACAATGACTGTGCAGAGCATCTCAGACACAACAGGTCTGTAGCTATGTTTCCTGCTACTACACAGTAATTAGGAACGGTTAACAAAACGTGCTAAAGTACAGCCCTGATAAAACAATGACTGTGCAGAGCATCTCCGACACAACAGGTCTGTAGCTATGTTTCCTGCTACTACACAGTAATTAGTAACGGTTAACAAAACGTGCTAATGTACAGCCCTGATAAAACAATGACTGTGCAGAGCATCTCAGACACAACAGGTCTGTAGCTATGTTTCCTGCTACTACACAGTAATTAGGAACGGTTAACAAAACGTGCTAATGTACAGCCCTGATAAAACAATGACTGTGCAGAGCATCTCAGACACAACAGGTCTGTAGCTATGTTTCCTGCTACTACACAGTAATTAGGAACTTAACAAAACGTGCTAATGTACAGCCCTGATAAAACAATGACTGTGCAGAGCATCTCAGACACAACAGGTCTGTAGCTATGTTTCCTGCTACTACACAGTAATTAGGAACGGTTAACAAAACGTGCTAAAGTACAGCCCTGATAAAACAATGACTGTGCAGAGCATCTCAGACACAACAGGTCTGTAGCTATGTTTCCTGCTACTACACAGTAATTAGTAACTTAACAAAACGTGCTAATGTACAGCCCTGATAAAACAATGACTGTGCAGAGCATCTCAGACACAACAAGTCTGTAGCTATGTTTCCTGCTACTACACAGTAATTAGGAACTTAACAAAACGTGCTAATGTACAGCCCTGATAAAACAATGACTGTGCAGAGCATCTCAGACACAACAGGTCTGTAGCTATGTTTCCTGCTACTACACAGTAATTAGGAACGGTTAACAAAACGTGCTAATGTACAGCCCTGATAAAACAATGACTGTGCAGAGCATCTCAGACACAACAGTTCTGTAGCTATGTTTCCTGCTACTACACAGTAATTAGTAACGGTTAACAAAACGTGCTAAAGTACAGCCCTGATAAAACAATGACTGTGCAGAGCATCTCAGACACAACAGGTCTGTAGCTGTGTTTCCTGCTACTACACAGTAATTAGTAACTTAACAAAACGTGCTAAAGTACAGCCCTGATAAAACAATGACTGTGCAGAGCATCTCAGACACAACAGGTCTGTAGCTATGTTTCCTGCTACTACACAGTAATTAGGAACGGTTAACAAAACGTGCTAATGTACAGCCCTGATAAAACAATGACTGTGCAGAGCATCTCAGACACAACAGGTCTGTAGCTATGTTTCCTGCTACTACACAGTAATTAGGAACGGTTAACAAAACGTGCTAATGTACAGCCCTGATAAAACAATGACTGTGCAGAGCATCTCAGACACAACAGGTCTGTAGCTATGTTTCCTGCTACTACACAGTAATTAGGAACGGTTAACAAAACGTGCTAATGTACAGCCCTGATAAAACAATGACTGTGCAGAGCATCTCAGACACAACAGGTCTGTAGCTATGTTTCCTGCTACTACACAGTAATTAGGAACTGTTAACAAAACGTGCTAAAGTACAGCCCTGATAAAACAATGACTGTGCAGAGCATCTCAGACACAACAGGTCTGTAGCTATGTTTCCTGCTACTACACAGTAATTAGTAACTTAACAAAACGTGCTAATGTACAGCCCTGATAAAACAATGACTGTGCAGAGCATCTCAGACACAACAGGTCTGTAGCTATGTTTCCTGCTACTACACAGTAATTAGGAACGGTTAACAAAACGTGCTAAAGTACAGCCCTGATAAAACAATGACTGTGCAGAGCATCTCAGACACAACAGGTCTGTAGCTATGTTTCCTGCTACTACACAGTAATTAGGAACGGTTAACAAAACGTGCTAAAGTACAGCCCTGATAAAACAATGACTGTGCAGAGCATCTCAGACACAACAGGTCTGTAGCTATGTTTCCTGCTACTACACAGTAATTAGTAACTTAACAAAACGTGCTAATGTACAGCCCTGATAAAACAATGACTGTGCAGAGCATCTCAGACACAACAGGTCTGTAGCTGTGTTTCCTGCTACTACACAGTAATTAGTAACTTAACAAAACGTGCTAATGTACAGCCCTGATAAAACAATGACTGTGCAGAGCATCTCAGACACAACAGGTCTGTAGCTATGTTTCCTGCTACTACACAGTAATTAGTAACTTAACAAAACGTGCTAATGTACAGCCCTGATAAAACAATGACTCTGCAGAGCATCTCAGACACAACAGGTCTGTAGCTATGTTTCCTGCTACTACACAGTAATTAGTAACTTAACAAAACGTGCTAAAGTACAGCCCTGATAAAACAATGACTGTGCAGAGCATCTCAGACACAACAGGTCTGTAGCTATGTTTCCTGCTACTACACAGTAATTAGGAACGGTTAACAAAACGTGCTAAAGTACAGCCCTGATAAAACAATGACTGTGCAGAGCATCTCAGACACAACAGGTCTGTAGCTATGTTTCCTGCTACTACACAGTAATTAGTAACTTAACAAAACGTGCTAATGTACAGCCCTGATAAAACAATGACTGTGCAGAGCATCTCAGACACAACAGGTCTGTAGCTATGTTTCCTGCTACTACACAGTAATTAGTAACTTAACAAAACGTGCTTAAGTACAGCCCTGATAAAACAATGACTGTGCAGAGCATCTCAGACACAACAGGTCTGTAGCTATGTTTCCTGCTACTACACAGTAATTAGGAACGGTTAACAAAACGTGCTAAAGTACAGCCCTGATAAAACAATGACTGTGCAGAGCATCTCAGACACAACAGGTCTGTAGCTATGTTTCCTGCTACTACACAGCAATTAGGAACGGTTAACAAAACTTGGTAATGTACAGCCCTGATAAAACAATGACTGTGCAGAGCATCTCAGACACAACAGGTCTGTAGCTATGTTTCCTGCTACTACACAGTAATTAGTAACGGTTAACAAAACGTGCTAATGTACAGCCATGATAAAACAATGACTGTGCAGAGCATCTCAGACACAACAGGTCTGTAGCTATGTTTCCTGCTACTACACAGTAATTAGTAACTTAACAAAACGTGCTAATGTACAGCCCTGATAAAACAATGACTGTGCAGAGCATCTCAGACACAACAGGTCTGTAGCTGTGTTTCCTGCTACTACACAGTAATTAGTAACTTAACAAAACGTGCTAATGTACAGCCCTGATAAAACAATGACTGTGCAGAGCATCTCAGACACAACAGGTCTGTAGCTATGTTTCCTGCTACTACACAGTAATTAGTAACGGTTAACAAAACGTGCTAATGTACAGCCCTGATAAAACAATGACTGTGCAGAGCATCTCAGACACAACAGGTCTGTAGCTATGTTTCCTGCTACTACACAGTAATTAGGAACGGTTAACAAAACGTGCTAATGTACAGCCATGATAAAACAATGACTGTGCAGAGCATCTCAGACACAACAGGTCTGTAGCTATGTTTCCTGCTACTACACAGTAATTAGGAACGGTTAACAAAACGTGCTAATGTACAGCCCTGATAAAACAATGACTGTGCAGAGCATCTCAGACACAACAGGTCTGTAGCTATGTTTCCTGCTACTACACAGTAATTAGGAACGGTTAACAAAACGTGGTAATGTACAGCCCTGATAAAACAATGACTGTGCAGAGCATCTCAGACACAACAGGTCTGTAGCTATGTTTCCTGCTACTACACAGTAATTAGGAACGGTTAACAAAACGTGCTAAAGTACAGCCCTGATAAAACAATGACTGTGCAGAGCATCTCAGACACAACAGGTCTGTAGCTATGTTTCCTGCTACTACACAGTAATTAGTAACTTAACAAAACGTGCTAATGTACAGCCCTGATAAAACAATGACTGTGCAGAGCATCTCAGACACAACAGGTCTGTAGCTATGTTTCCTGCTACTACACAGTAATTAGGAACGGTTAACAAAACGTGCTAAAGTACAGCCCTGATAAAACAATGACTGTGCAGAGCATCTCAGACACAACAGGTCTGTAGCTATGTTTCCTGCTACTACACAGTAATTAGGAACGGTTAACAAAACGTGCTAAAGTACAGCCCTGATAAAACAATGACTGTGCAGAGCATCTCAGACACAACAGGTCTGTAGCTATGTTTCCTGCTACTACACAGTAATTAGGAACTTAACAAAACGTGCTAATGTACAGCCCTGATAAAACAATGACTGTGCAGAGCATCTCAGACACAACAAGTCTGTAGCTATGTTTCCTGCTACTACACAGTAATTAGGAACGGTTAACAAAACGTGCTAAAGTACAGCCCTGATAAAACAATGACTGTGCAGAGCATCTCAGACACAACAGGTCTGTAGCTATGTTTCCTGCTACTACACAGTAATTAGTAACTTAACAAAACGTGCTAATGTACAGCCCTGATAAAACAATGACTGTGCAGAGCATCTCAGACACAACAGGTCTGTAGCTATGTTTCCTGCTACTACACAGTAATTAGGAACGGTTAACAAAACGTGCTAATGTACAGCCCTGATAAAACAATGACTGTGCAGAGCATCTCAGACACAACAGGTGTGTAGCTATGTTTCCTGCTACTACACAGTAATTAGGAACTTAACAAAACGTGCTAATGTACAGCCCTGATAAAACAATGACAGTGCAGAGCATCTCAGACACAACAGGTCTGTAGCTATGTTTCCTGCTACTACACAGTAATTAGGAACTTAACAAAACGTGCTAATGTACAGCCCTGATAAAACAATGACTGTGCAGAGCATCTCAGACACAACAGGTCTGTAGCTATGTTTCCTGCTACTACACAGTAATTAGTAACTTAACAAAACGTGCTAATGTACAGCCCTGATAAAACAATGACTGTGCAGAGCATCTCAGACACAACAGGTCTGTAGCTATGTTTCCTGCTACTACACAGTAATTAGGAACGGTTAACAAAACGTGCTAATGTACAGCCCTGATAAAACAATGACTGTGCAGAGCATCTCAGACACAACAGGTCTGTAGCTATGTTTCCTGCTACTACACAGTAATTAGGAACGGTTAACAAAACGTGCTAATGTACAGCCCTGATAAAACAATGACTGTGCAGAGCATCTCAGACACAACAGGTCTGTAGCTATGTTTCCTGCTACTACACAGTAATTAGTAACTTAACAAAACGTGCTAATGTACAGCCCTGATAAAACAATGACTGTGCAGAGCATCTCAGACACAACAGGTCTGTAGCTGTGTTTCCTGCTACTACACAGTAATTAGTAACTTAACAAAACGTGCTAAAGTACAGCCCTGATAAAACAATGACTGTGCAGAGCATCTCAGACACAACAGGTCTGTAGCTATGTTTCCTGCTACTACACAGTAATTAGTAACTTAACAAAACGTGCTAAAGTACAGCCCTGATAAAACAATGACTGTGCAGAGCATCTCAGACACAACAGGTCTGTAGCTATGTTTCCTGCTACTACACAGTAATTAGTAACTTAACAAAACGTGCTAAAGTACAGCCCTGATAAAACAATGACTGTGCAGAGCATCTCAGACACAACAGGTCTGTAGCTATGTTTCCTGCTACTACACAGTAATTAGTAACTTAACAAAACGTGCTAATGTACAGCCCTGATAAAACAATGACTGTGCAGAGCATCTCAGACACAACAGGTCTGTAGCTATGTTTCCTGCTACTACACAGTAATTAGTAACGGTTAACAAAACGTGCTAATGTACAGCCCAGATAAAAACAATGACTGTGCAGAGCATCTCAGACACAACAGGTCTGTAGCTATGTTTCCTGCTACTACACAGTAATTAGTAACTTAACAAAACGTGCTAATGTACAGCCCTGATAAAACAATGACTGTGCAGAGCATCTCAGACACAACAGGTCTGTAGCTATGTTTCCTGCTACTACACAGTAATTAGGAACGGTTAACAAAACGTGCTAAAGTACAGCCCTGATAAAACAATGACTGTGCAGAGCATCTCAGACACAACAGGTCTGTAGCTATGTTTCCTGCTACTACACAGTAATTAGGAACGGTTAACAAAACGTGCTAAAGTACAGCCCTGATAAAACAATGACTGTGCAGAGCATCTCAGACACAACAGGTCTGTAGCTATGTTTCCTGCTACTACACAGTAATTAGGAACTTAACAAAACGTGCTAATGTACAGCCCTGATAAAACAATGACTGTGCAGAGCATCTCAGACACAACAGGTCTGTAGCTATGTTTCCTGCTACTACACAGTAATTAGTAACTTAACAAAACGTGCTAATGTACAGCCCTGATAAAACAATGACTGTGCAGAGCATCTCAGACACAATAGGTCTGTAGCTATGTTTCCTGCTACTACACAGTAATTAGGAACGGTTAACAAAACGTGCTAAAGTACAGCCCTGATAAAAACAATGACTGTGCAGAGCATCTCCGACACAACAGGTCTGTAGCTATGTTTCCTGCTACTACACAGTAATTAGGAACGGTTAACAAAACGTGCTAATGTACAGCCCTGATAAAACAATGACTGTGCAGAGCATCTCAGACACAACAGGTCTGTAGCTATGTTTCCTGCTACTACACAGTAATTAGGAACTTAACAAAACGTGCTAATGTACAGCCCTGATAAAACAATGACTGTGCAGAGCATCTCAGACACAACAGGTCTGTAGCTATGTTTCCTGCTACTACACAGTATTTAGTAACTTAACAAAACGTGCTAAAGTACAGCCCTGATAAAACAATGACTGTGCAGAGCATCTCAGACACAACAGGTCTGTAGCTATGTTTCCTGCTACTACACAGTAATTAGTAACTTAACAAAACGTGCTAATGTACAGCCCTGATAAAACAATGACTGTGCAGAGCATCTCAGACACAACAGGTCTGTAGCTATGTTTCCTGCTACTACACAGTAATTAGTAACTTAACAAAACGTGCTAATGTACAGCCCTGATAAAACAATGACTGTGCAGAGCATCTCAGACACAACAGGTCTGTAGCTATGTTTCCTGCTACTACACAGTAATTAGGAACTTAACAAAACGTGCTAATGTACAGCCCTGATAAAACAATGACTGTGCAGAGCATCTCAGACACAACAGGTCTGTAGCTATGTTTCCTGCTACTACACAGTAATTAGTAACGGTTAACAAAACGTGCTAAAGTACAGCCCTGATAAAACAATGACTGTGCAGAGCATCTCAGACACAACAGGTCTGTAGCTATGTTTCCTGCTACTACACAGTAATTAGTAACGGTTAACAAAACGTGCTAATGTACAGCCCTGATAAAACAATGACTGTGTGCCTTCCGTAAAGCGGCTGCAATCTATCGCAGTGAGAAAGAATAGAAGTTGATTAAACCTAAATCATAAAAGTAAAAACCAGAGAGCGGTAAAAGGTCAAATTAAGCAAGACTAAGGCACAACTAATTATGGTCACTGAGCTTGAGGGGACCCACACACATCCTCTGCTGCTCCTTAGCTACTAGTGCCCCCACGGTATTCCCAGCACCCCCTCCCATCTCTCATGTCCATCAGTGCCCCCCTACAGTAATCACAGCGCCCCCTCCCATCTCTCATGTCTATCAGTGCCCCCCTACAGTAATCACAGCGCCCCCTCCCATCTCTCATGTCTATCAGTGCCCCCTCCCATCTCTCATGTCTATCAGTGCCCCCCTACAGTAATCACAGCGCCCCCTCCCATCTCTCATGTCTATCAGTGCCCCCTCCCATCTCTCATGTCTATCAGTGCCCCCCTACAGTAATCCCAGTGCCCCCTCCCATCTCATGTCTATCAGTGCCCCCTCCCATCTCTCATGTCTATCAGTGTCCCCCTACAGTAATCCCAGTGCCCCCTCCCATCTCTCATGTCTATCAGTGCCCCCCTACAGTAATCCCAGTGCCCCCTCCCATTTCTCATGTCTATCAGTGCCCCCCTACAGAAATCACAGCGCCCCCTCCCATCTCTCATGTCTATCAGTGCCCCCTCCCATCTCTCATGTCTATCAGTGCCCCCCTACAGTAATCCCAGTGCCCCCTCCCATCTCATGTCTATCAGTGCCCCCTCCCATCTCTCATGTCTATCAGTGTCCCCCTACAGTAATCCCAGTGCCCCCTCCCATCTCTCATGTCTATCAGTGCCCCCCTACAGAAATCACAGCGCCCCCTCCCATCTCTCTTGTCCATCAGTGCCCCCTCCCATCTCTCATGTCCATCAGTGCCCCCCTACAGTAATCCCAGCGCCCCCTCCCATCTCTCATGTCCATCAGTGCCCCCTATAGTAATCCCAGCGCCCAGTCCCATCTCTCATGTCTATCAGTGCCCCCCTACAGTAATCCCAGTGCCCCCTCCCATCTCTCGTGTCTATCAGTGCCCCCCTACAGTAATCACAGCGCCCCCTCCCATCTCTCATGTCTATCAGTGCCCCCCTACAGTAATCCCAGCGCCCCCTCCCATCTCTCATGTCTATCAGTGCCCCCCTACAGTAATCCCAGCGCCCCCTCCCATCTCTCATGTCCATCAGTGCCCCCTCCCATCTCTATCAGTGCCCCCTACAGTAATCCCAGCGCCCCCTCCCATCTCTCATGTCTATCAGTGCCTCCTACAGTAATCCCAGTGCCCCCTCCCATCTCTAATGTCTATCAGTGCCTCCCTACAGTAATCCCAGTGACCCCTCCCATCTCTCATGTCTATCAGTGCCCCCTACAGTAATCCCAGTGCCCCCTCCCATCTCTCATGTCTATCAGTGCCTCCTACAGTAATCCCAGTGCTCCCTCCCATCTCTCATGTCTATCAATGCCTCCTCAGACATGAGAGATGGGAGGGGGCGCTGGGATTACTATCAATGCCTCCTCAGTAATCCCAGTGCCCCCTCCCATCTCTCATGTCTATCAGTGTCCCCTACAGTAATCCCAGTGCCAAATCCCATCTCTCATGTCTATCAGTGCCTCCTACAGTAATCCCAGTGCCATCTCTCATGTCTATCAGTGCCTCCTACAGTAATCCCAGCGCCCCCTCCCATCTCTCATGTCTATCAGTGCCTCCTACAGTAATCCCAGCGCCCCCTCCCATCTCTCATGTCTATCAGTGCCACCTACAGTAATCCCAGTGCCCCCTCCCATCTCTCATGTCTATCAGTGCCTCCTACAGTAATCCCAGTGCCATCTCTCATGTCTATCAGTGCCTCCTACAGTAATCCCAGCGCCCCCTCCCATCTCTCATGTCTATCAGTGCCTCCTACAGTAATCCCAGCGCCCCCTCCCATCTCTCATGTCTATCAGTGCCACCTACAGTAATCCCAGTGCCATCTCTCATGTCTATCAGTGCCCCCTACATTAATCCCAGTGCCCCTTCCCATCTCTCATGTCTATCAATGCCTCCTCAGTAATCCCAGCACCCCTTCCCATCTCTCATGTCTATCAGTGCCCCCAACAGTAATCCCAGTGCCCCCTCCCATCTCTCATGTCTATCAGTGCCTCCTACAGTAATCCCAGTGCCCCCTCCCATCTCTCATGTCTATCAGTGCCTCCTACAGTAATCCCAGTGCCCCCTCCCATCTCTCATGTCTATCAGTGCCTCCTCAGTAATCCCAGTGCCAAATCCCATCTCTCATGTCTATCAGTGTCCCCTACAGTAATCCCAGTGCCAAATCCCATCTCTCATGTCTATCAGTGCCTCCTACAGTAATCCCAGCACCCCTTCCCATCTCTCATGTCTATCAGTGCCCCCTACAGTAATCCCAGTGCCATCTCTCATGTCTATCAGTGCCTCCTACAGTAATCCCAGCACCCCTTCCCATCTCTCATGTCTATCAGTGCCCCCTACAGTAATCCCAGTGCCCCCTCCCATCTCTCATGTCTATCAATGCCTCCTCAGTATTCCCAGTGCCCCCTCCCATCTCTCATGTCTATCAGTGTCCCCTACAGTAATCCCAGTGCCAAATCCCATCTCTCATGTCTATCAGTGCCTCCTACAGTAATCCCAGTGCCCCCTCCCATCTCTCATGTCTATCAATGCCTCCTCAGTAATCCCAGTGCCCCCTCCCATCTCTCATGTCTATCAATGCCTCCTCAGTAATCCCAGTGCCCCCTCCCATCTCTCATGTCTATCAGTGCCTCCTACAGTAATCCCAGTGCCCCCTCCCATCTCTCATGTCTATCAATGCCTCCTCAGTAATCCCAGTGCCCCCTCCCATCTCTCATGTCTATCAATGCCTCCTCAGTAATCCCAGTGCCCCCTCCCATCTCTCATGTCTATCAATGCCTCCTCAGTAATCCCAGTGCCCCCTCCCATCTCTCATGTCTATCAGTGTCCCCTACAGTAATCCCAGTGCCAAATCCCATCTCTCATGTCTATCAATGCCTCCTCAGTAATCCCAGCACCCCTTCCCATCTCTCATGTCTATCAGTGCCTCCTACAGTAATCCCAGCGCTCCCTCCCATCTCTCATGTCTATCAGTGCCCCCTACAGTAATCCCAGTGCCCCCTCCCATCTCTCATGTCTATCAGTGTCCCCTACAGTAATCCCAGTGCCAAATCCCATCTTTCATGTCTATCAGTGCCTCCTACAGTAATCCCAGTGCCATCTCTCATGTCTATCAGTGCCTCCTACAGTAATCCCAGTGACCCCTCCCATCTCTCATGTCTATCAATGCCTCCTCAGTAATCCCAGCGCCCCCTCCCATCCCTCATGTCTATCAATGCCTCCTCAGTAATCCCATGCCCCCTCCCATCCCTCATGTCTATCAGTGCCCCCTACAGTAATCCCAGTGCCCCCTCCCATCTCTCGTCTATCAGTGCCCCCTCCCATCTCTCATGTCCATCAGTGCCCCCTACAGTAATCCCAGTGCCCCCTCCCATCTCTCGTCTATCAGTGCCCCCTCCCATCTCTCGTCTATCAGTGCCCCCTCCCATCTCTCATGTCCATCAGTGCCCCCTCAGTAATCCCCCTGCCCCCTGGGGGCAGTACTGACCACTTGGAGAACCACTGTGTTACACAAACAATATAATGGTAGCTATAGAAACTCACTCTCTTTATTCTCCAGTGTCTCCTCTTCCACTTCATCCGCAAACATGTCCAGCGCAGGGGGCGGGGCCAGAGCACGCAATCTGTATGCCAGCTTCTCATAGGTGTCCTGATAGACCTCAAACACACCGAGGGCCACCATGTGATCAGCCAGAGAGATAAGTTGTTCTAGGGGTTCCCCTGTACTGTCTTCTTTGTCTGTACCCTTCACCCCAACCTCTGCCCCTTCCTGCCCAGGCTCCATCCTGCTTTCTTGTTCCTGCCCAAGCTCTGTCCTATGTGGCTCTTTGTCTTTGGCCTCTGACCTATTCTCAGTTCCCTCCTCCATCTCTTCTGCCTTGCTCTGTTTACCCTCCTCCCCCGGCTCTGTCCTGCTCTCTGCTGCCCCATCTTGTTCTCTGTGACCTCTGTGCCTAAACCTCCCCACATCTTGCCTCTCTTTTTGTCTTTGCCTTCCCCTCTGACTACTCCCTCGCTTTCTGCTACCGCTTCCCCCAAGACGCTGGATGCCCTTGGCCACAGTCTCTCCAGGTTGCAGTAGTTCCAGGATTCCCTCCAGCAGCTCCTTTATGCCCTTTGGAGTGCGCCCCTCATCAGTATCTGAGTCTCCCTCACTAGAGTGGACAGACCGTGCCACGCTGTTTTCTTTAATACGAACCTGTGGCAAGAAAAGTTTTATAAAACAAAATCTGCCTCCACTGACATATTCGCAGTCGAAGTTACACATCGCCGACATACAGACAGGAAGATTAGAGATATAAACAGAAATAAGTGTCCCTGATGTCAGAATATGTTGTGCAGGGATGTGAGTGATATGTACCGTACCCCCGGCTCTGTGAGCTGTGAAGTGTAGAGTACACACACTTCTGCTAGAGACAGTAGGATGTAACAAGACTTGGTGATCACCTGCTGTTACCCTCATGCACTGAACCATAAAAATTCCTTTAATTTAATGCAGGTGTTTTGCTGGAATCTTATCCCCACCCCCAAGATCATAATCTGAATAGCGCCTTCCCTTCGTACGTGCCATGATATCCCTTACCCAGTCAATGTTATCCAGCCAGTGGTCACGGATCTGAGCATCCTTCCGCAGAAAGTAGTTTCCTTCAGAGTCAAAGTGGCCTTCCTCCATCTCCTCATCTAGGTTAAAGGGCGTTATGCGAACCCCTCCCTCGGAATCTAATGTGGCGCTTTCTTGTCCTAAAATGGGAAGACAAAGTGCACTGAGGTCCCACTTGTAAGGAGGTAAAGTGAGAGGGCAGAGCCAGAATAAAACCAGACACACAGCCCTCACCCTCCACATCCTCTGGCGCCAGCATATTGTATTTAGCAGACTCCACAGGATCCTCCTCATCTTCCTCATCACTATCCAGAGAATGTTTCTCCTTAAAACGGCTGCCAGGGCCTCCAGGTGTGTCTGGGAACTGGAAAGAGGAGAAGTGTCACCTACAGTGCAGTCAGAGCCACAGGAACAAACAGAAGGTTGTGCAGAGGGTCTGGTGTGAGGGCACCGGCTGGGTACACTGCTCTTTATGCTTAGGACTTACAGGACCATGACATACAGTAGAACTGCAGTAGATTTCCTTTCATTACCTGTCCCCATATCATGTGACAGCCATCATTGCATCACATACTCTTATATACTGTCAATTCTTGCAGATGCCTCAGAAAGTACATAGAAAAGTATGTGCACAATTTCATAATTGAGGTGAACTGGAAATGTTTTTAAATTGGGTCTTGTCTGAATCTTGACTTTAAAGGTGACTTTCCCGTCCCTTTAAGATAGTGACACATACAGTACATTACACACATTACACCCCTCACTGGTTCTATTCCCTGCTGCTCTTCAGACAAGAGTTAACCTGCAGTTTGTAAAGCTCCCTGAGGCTATTGGCACTGCCAGCGACCCCTGTGGGCACAACTCACTCTGTAAACACCAGGGCCCTTGTGCCTCGCTCACCTTCCTTTTGTTTGGTTCGTCATCGACATCCCCGTCTTCAAACGTCACCTTCCGCTTCGACATCCTAAGAGATTAGAAGCACATGTGACCCATTCTGATTGGAGGAGGGGGGTGCACAAACTTGTATGTAGATGATCAGAGAGCAGGGTCAGCACTCTCAGCACAAGGGGTGGTATCGAGTGTCAGCCCTAAGGTAGAGTTAAAGGTGATAGTACAAGGGGGGCATCTGTACTAAGTAAAATTGAGCTGTGGGTATCCAGACCAGTCTGGTGGATGGCTACAGGTATCGGTACCAGTCAGGGGTGGGGATATGGGTATTATTACCAATAAGGGGGGTGGATACAGGTAACAGTACCAATCTAGGGGGGATATGGGTATCAGTACCAGTCAGGAGGGGGGTACCAGTACCAGTCAGGGATATGGGTATCAGTACCAGTTTGGGGGGGGGGGGGGATATTGGTATCAGCACCAGTCAGGAGGGGGATGTGGGTATCAGTAACAGTCAGGAGGGAGATGTGGGTATCAGCACCAGTCAGGAGGGAGATGTGGGTATCAGCACCAGTCAGGAGGGGTGTGTGGGTATCAGCACCAGTCAGGGGGGGTGTGTGGGTATCAGCACCAGTCAGGGGGGGTGTGTGGGTATCAGCACCAGTCAGGGGGGGGTATCAGCACCAGTCAGGGGGGGGTATCAGCACCAGTCAGGGGGGGGGTATCAGCACCAGTCAGGGGGGGGGGGGGTATCAGCACCAGTCAGGAGGGGAATATGGGTATCAGTACCAGTCAGGGGAGAATATGGGTATCAGTACCAGTCAGGGGAGAATATGAGTATCAGCACCAGTCAGGAGGGGGAGATGTGGGTATCAGCACCAGTCAGGAGGGGGAGATGTGGGTATCAGCACCAGTCAGGAGGGGGAGATGTGGGTATCAGCACCAGTCAGGAGGGGGAGATGTGGGTATCAGCACCAGTCAGGAGGGGGAGATGTGGGTATCAGCACCAGTCAGGAGGGGGAGATGTGGGTATCAGCACCAGTCAGGAGGGGGAGATGTGGGTATCAGCACCAGTCAGGAGGGGGAGATGTGGGTATCAGCACCAGTCAGGAGGGGGAGATGTGGGTATCAGCACCAGTCAGGAGGGGGAGATGTGGGTATCAGCACCAGTCAGGAGGGGGAGATGTGGGTATCAGCACCAGTCAGGAGGGGGAGATGTGGGTATCAGCACCAGTCAGGAGGGGGAGATGTGGGTATCAGCACCAGTCAGGAGGGGGAGATGTGGGTATCAGCACCAGTCAGGAGGGGGAGATGTGGGTATCAGCACCAGTCAGGAGGGGGAGATGTGGGTATCAGCACCAGTCAGGGGGGGGAGATGTGGGTATCAGCACCAGTCAGGAGGGGGAGATGTGGGTATCAGCACCAGTCAGGAGGGGGAGATGTGGGTATCAGCACCAGTCAGGAGGGGGAGATGTGGGTATCAGCACCAGTCAGGGGGGGAGATATGGGTATCAGCACCAGTCAGGGGGGAGATGTGGGTATCAGCACCAGTCAGGGGGGAGATGTGGGTATCAGCACCAGTCAGGGGGGAGATGTGGGTATCAGCACCAGTCAGGGGGGAGATGTGGGTATCAGCACCAGTCAGGGGGGAGATGTGGGTATCAGCACCAGTCAGGGGGGGAGATGTGGGTATCAGCACCAGTCAGGGGGGGAGATGTGGGTATCAGCACAAGTCGGGGGGAGATGTGGGTATCAGCACCAGTCGGGGGGAGATGTGGGTATCAGCACCAGTCAGGGGGAGATGTGGGTATCAGCACCAGTCAGGGGGGAAGATGTGGGTATCAGCACAAGTCGGGGGGAGATGTGGGTATCAGCACCAGTCAGGGGGGGAGATATGGGTATCAGCACCAGTCAGGGGGGGAGATATGGGTATCAGCACCAGTCAGGGGGGGAGATATGGGTATCAGCACCAGTCAGGGGGGGAGATATGGGTATCAGCACCAGTCAGGGGGGGAGATGTGGGTATCAGCACCAGTCAGGGGGGGAGATGTGGGTATCAGCACCAGTCAGGGGGGAGATGTGGGTATCAGCACCAGTCGGGGGGAGATGTGGGTATCAGCACCAGTCGGGGGGGAGATGTGGGTATCAGCACCAGTCAGGGGGGGGAGATATGGGTATCAGCACCAGTCAGGGGGGGAGATATGGGTATCAGCACCAGTCAGGGGGGGGAGATATGGGTATCAGCACCAGTCAGGGGGGGGAGATGTGGGTATCAGCACCAGTCAGGGGGGGGAGATGTGGGTATCAGCACCAGTCAGGGGGGGGAGATGTGGGTATCAGCACCAGTCAGGGGGGAGATATGGGTATCAGCACCAGTCAGGGGGGGAGATGTGGGTATCAGCACCAGTCAGGGGGGGAGATATGGGTATCAGCACCAGTCGGGGGGAGATGTGGGTATCAGCACCAGTCAGGGGGGGAGATGTGGGTATCAGCACCAGTCAGGGGGGGAGATGTGGGTATCAGCACCAGTCAGGGGGGGGAGATGTGGGTATCAGCACCAGTCAGGGGGGGGAGATGTGGGTATCAGCACCAGTCAGGGGGGGAGATGTGGGTATCAGCACAAGTCGGGGGAAGATGTGGGTATCAGCACCAGTCAGGGGGGGAGATGTGGGTATCAGCACCAGTCAGGGGGGGAGATGTGGGTATCAGCACCAGTCAGGGGGGGAGATGTGGGTATCAGCACCAGTCAGGGGGGGAGATGTGGGTATCAGCACCAGTCAGGGGGGAAGATGTGGGTATCAGCACCAGTCAGGGGGGGAGATATGGGTATCAGCACCAGTCAGGGGGGGAGATATGGGTATCAGCACCAGTCAGGGGGGGAGATATGGGTATCAGCACCAGTCAGGGGGGGAGATATGGGTATCAGCACCAGTCAGGGGGGAGATATGGGTATCAGCACCAGTCAGGGGGGGAGATATGGGTATCAGCACCAGTCAGGGGGGGAGATATGGGTATCAGCACCAGTCAGGAGGGGGATGTGGGTATCAGCACCAGTTGGGGGGAGGGGGGGGGGATTAACACCAGTCGGGGGGAGATGTGGGTATCAGCACCAGTCAGGGGGGGAGATATGGGTATCAGCACCAGTCAGGGGGGGAGATGTGGGTATCAGCACCAGTCAGGGGGGAGATATGGGTATCAGCACCAGTCAGGGGGGAGATATGGGTATCAGCACCAGTCAGGGGGGGAGATATGGGTATCAGCACCAGTCAGGGGGGAGATATGGGTATCAGCACCAGTCAGGGGGGAGATATGGGTATCAGCACCAGTCAGGGGGGGAGATATGGGTATCAGCACCAGTCAGGGGGGGAGATATGGGTATCAGCACCAGTCAGGAGGGGGATGTGGGTATCAGCACCAGTTGGGGGGAGGGGGGGGGATTAACACCAGTCGGGGGGGAGATGTGGGTATCAGCACCAGTCAGGGGGGGAGATATGGGTATCAGCACCAGTCAGGGGGGAGATGTGGGTATCAGCACCAGTCAGGGGGGAGATATGGGTATCAGCACCAGTCAGGGGGGAGATGTGGGTATCAGCACCAGTCAGGGGGGGAGATATGGGTATCAGCACCAGTCAGGGGGGAGATATGGGTATCAGCACCAGTCAGGGGGGAGATATGGGTATCAGCACCAGTCAGGGGGGGAGATATGGGTATCAGCACCAGTCAGGGGGGGAGATATGGGTATCAGCACCAGTCAGGAGGGGGATGTGGGTATCAGCACCAGTTGGGGGGAGGGGGGGGGATTAACACCAGTCGGGGGGAGATGTGGGTATCAGCACCAGTCAGGGGGGGAGATATGGGTATCAGCACCAGTCAGGGGGGAGATGTGGGTATCAGCACCAGTCAGGGGGGAGATATGGGTATCAGCACCAGTCAGGGGGGAGATATGGGTATCAGCACCAGTCAGGGGGGAGATATGGGTATCAGCACCAGTCAGGGGGGGAGATATGGGTATCAGCACCAGTCAGGGGGGAGATATGGGTATCAGCACCAGTCAGGGGGGAGATATGGGTATCAGCACCAGTCAGGGGGGAGATATGGGTATCAGCACCAGTCAGGGGGGGAGATATGGGTATCAGCACCAGTCAGGAGGGGGATGTGGGTATCAGCACCAGTCAGGGGGGGAGATGTGGGTATCAGCACCAGTCAGGGGGGAGATGTGGGTATCAGCACCAGTCAGGGGGGGAGATATGGGTATCAGCACCAGTCAGGGGGGGAGATATGGGTATCAGCACCAGTCAGGGGGGAGATATGTGTATCAGCACCAGTCAGGGGGGAGATATGGGTATCAGCACCAGTCAGGGGGGAGATATGGGTATCAGCACCAGTCAGGGGGGGAGATATGGGTATCAGCACCAGTCAGGGGGGAGATATGGGTATCAGCACCAGTCAGGGGGGGAGATGTGGGTATCAGCACCAGTCAGGGGGGGAGATGTGGGTATCAGCACCAGTCAGGGGGGAGATGTGGGTATCAGCACCAGTCAGGGGGGGAGATATGGGTATCAGCACCAGTCAGGGGGGGAGATATGGGTATCAGCACCAGTCAGGGGGGAGATATGGGTATCAGCACCAGTCAGGGGGGGAGATATGGGTATCAGTACCAGTCGGGGGGAGATATGGGTATCAGCACCAGTCAGGGGGGGAGATATGGGTATCAGCACCAGTCAGGGGGGAGATATGGGTATCAGCACCAGTCAGGGGGGGGAGATATGGGTATCAGCACCAGTCAGGAGGGGGATGTGGGTATCAGCACCAGTCAGGGGGGGAGATGTGGGTATCAGCACCAGTCAGGGGGGAGATGTGGGTATCAGCACCAGTCAGGGGGGGAGATATGGGTATCAGCACCAGTCAGGGGGGGAGATATGGGTATCAGCACCAGTCAGGGGGGAGATATGGGTATCAGCACCAGTCAGGGGGGAGATATGGGTATCAGCACCAGTCAGGGGGGAGATATGGGTATCAGCACCAGTCAGGGGGGGAGATATGGGTATCAGCACCAGTCAGGGGGGAGATATGGGTATCAGCACCAGTCAGGGGGGGAGATGTGGGTATCAGCACCAGTCAGGGGGGGAGATGTGGGTATCAGCACCAGTCAGGGGGGAGATGTGGGTATCAGCACCAGTCAGGGGGGGAGATATGGGTATCAGCACCAGTCAGGGGGGGAGATATGGGTATCAGCACCAGTCAGGGGGGAGATATGGGTATCAGCACCAGTCAGGGGGGGAGATATGGGTATCAGTACCAGTCGGGGGGAGATATGGGCATCAGTCAGGGGGGATATGGGCATCAGTCAGGGGGGATAGGGGTATTAAAACTATCTGAGAATATCAGTACTGCAGATCACGTGCGCTACATCAGATAACATTATATCACGCACAGATATTTTCTTACCTTTCGGGGTTATAAATATCAGTAAAATACGGCGCACAGGAAACGACGAAAATTCACCGGAAATACATTTGGCCAATAAGGAAAACAGCCACGCTGTGTGACGACAATATACCCAATGAGCATGCGACAGAAAAGCTAACCAATGAAAAGAGAGATAATATGTAGCCAATGACAATATAGTTAAGCTATAGTGCAGGCGAAGCAACCAATTAAATCATATCTGAAAGAGAGTGCGAATTACTGTACAGAAAGTAGCCAATGAAGGAAGAGAACCTGTGATCGACAGAAAGAATAACCTATGAAATAAAACCGTTTGCGGCCGAGCCAAAGTAGTCTAGCTGCAGACTGGAGCTCCACTCTAGACAGGAAACATGTGACCTCCACTGATTCTAGACAGGAAACATGTGACCTACACTCAAAGCTTTTTTTTTTTTAAATCAACTTTAATATAACAAACAACCTATAGACAATCATTCTGAAAACGAAACATTTTGCAGCTTTCTTGTTCTTCTTAATGTGCACTCACAGTGGTTTATGGTGATTGTCATTTATAAGGTTACCACTGTGAGTGCAAATTAAGAAGAACAAGAAAGCTGCAAAATGTTTCGTTTTCAGAATGATTGTCTATAGGTTGTTTGTTACATTAAAGTTGATTTTTTTTAAAAAAAAGCTTTGAGTGGAGGTCACATGTTTCCTGTCTAGAGTGGAGCTCCAGTCTGCAGCTAGACCCTTCTTGGCTGAGCATTAACCAGTTAGTTGAGGTGTGTGAGAGACAGGGAAAGAAGCCAATGAGAGGAGAGCTACTCTGTGACTATTTCCTGAAAGGGACACTGAACCCAAATGTATCTTTAATGATTCAGATAAAGCAAGTTTCTAATTTATTCCTGTTATCAATGTTCTTCGTTCTCCTGCTATCTTTATTTAAAAAGCAGGAATTTAAAGCTTAGGAGCCAGCACATTTTAGGTTCAGCACCCTAGATAGTGCTTGCTCATTGGTGGCTACATTTAGCAAACCAATAAGCTAGCATAACCCAGGTTCTCAACCAAAAATGGTCCGGCTCCTATGCATCACATTCCTACTTTTTAAACATGTGTTTTAATGAGGGCTTTATGCCCAGTATTTATGCAGGTCTGAGACCAGATGGGGGGTTGGAAGAGTATTTTACATTAGATAGAGGGAAGACGCCCTTTGACATGATACAGTAGAATCAATTTAAACACAAGAAAACAATGGAGTCCTTCTTATCACCTGGAAGTCTGCTCTCTGGAGGTCATTAAACAATGTGAATGCTTACCACATATACCTAATTACAGTACACAATAGATGCTGCCAGGAAACCTGTCTTTAGAAAATAGCTTCTCAAAGCTGAACAAAGTTAACCCTTCCAGTACTGACAGAGAGGTCTGTCACACGGCTCCCTCCTGGTGGGACACTCCGGCAGACCTGGCTTGACCCTTTGGCGGGTCAACTTGGGGATGACTGGACAAGGAGGTGGTAGGCATGTCAGTTTGCCGGGACAATCCATCCGCATTTCCGTTATGAGAGAGAATTCCTGTCCGTATAAATAAGGGTTCAACTTCTTCAGTGCCCAGACCAGGGCTAAACAGTCCTTCAAGTTTTTGTTTTCAGAGACGCTTCTTTCCAGTTGAAGACAAATCTCATCGGCTTCTTTACGAGTTTTTTGTACCTGCTCTTTATAAGTATCCACAATCCCTTCATACTGACGTAGGGTGCCATTGAGTTGCTGCACCTCACTATGAGCCAGCGTCAGCTTCTCCTCCATTGTCGCTAAGTTTGTCTTTACTGTTTCATGTTCCACTCTGAAGCTGGTGTTTTCTGCGGTCTGTCGGTGCAGCTTGTCTAGCAGAGATTCCCGTTCTAAACACGCTTTTTCCTCTGTGCTCCTCTTCTCTCCCGCTAGCACTGTTACGTGATTGTTTAACATGACCATTTCATCCTCTACTTGACTCTTCTCCTTCATCAGTGCATTGTAACGGGACTTCCACGTATCAATAGCGGATAGAGTCACAGGGTTAACATCGGCGGGACCCATGGGAGCGTAGGCAGAAACAAGGGGGGCCAAGTCATTTCCAAGGAGAATATCAGCTGGTAAGTCCTTCATGACCCCCACATTCACATGTCTAGCGCCCACTCCCCAATCCAAATGTACCCGGGCAACAGGTAGGCGGAACACAGCGCCCCCTGTACCCTCACAGCCACAGTGTTTCCGGTGTGCTGGTTCTCAGACACCAAGTTCTTTTGGAGCAAGGTCATGGTAGCACCAGTATCCCGTAGACCACTGACCTCCTTCCCATTCACTTTAACCAGTTGCCGGTGGGCTGTGGGCAGCTTGCACGGGGTCTGCTTCATGTAGGATGCCCCAGCATTCTTCCTCCTCTACGCAGGTTGAGGGATACGTGGGTTTCCGCTGGCGGGTCTTCTCCAGGACTGTGCTTGGTTTGCTGTGTTTAGGGGACACTCTGTTCTTTTGTGCCCTAGTTGCTTACATCCAAAGCACCAAATAGGTTGTGAGTAGTCCCATGAGTTGAACCGGGCTGTCTGAGGATAGTTTGTGGCTGAAGGCGGTGTGGTAGGGCGGGGTGACAGACCCTTCTGTCAGTACTCAAAGAGTTAACTTTGTTCAGCTTTAAGAAGCTATTTTTCTATAATTAAGTTTAAGTGATAAACATTCCCATTGTTCAATCACATCTAGAGAGCAGACGCCCCAGTGATAAGAAAGGATCAAGTGTGTCTTGTGTTTAACTTGTTATCTGCTTAAATAATGTAATTCTATTGTGGCCTGTCAAAGGGCGTTGTCCCTCTATCTAATGTACAATATTCTTTCAACCCCTCATCTGGGGTCAGACCTGCATAAATACTGGGCATATGGCCTTCAATAAAGTACACTCTGTTTTTACCTTCCATGTGGAGCCTGGTCTCATGTTTGAGGGGGGTACATGGCTGGGTTGTGAATTGCTGATTCCCTATTCAGGACATTGTTCATCTGGTATTAACCCTTGGTATCCTGTTGGTACCGTAACAATTGGTGGCAAGCGACGGAATGAACCCAGAAGAGCAACTACACAAGCCAGTAACCTCAGGAAGAGGGGGATTATTACAATACTGACTAAGATGGAAGGAACCAATGGGCCCAGCATATCAGACAGAACCCCCAAAGAAGCAAGCTTTGATCGGGCGGTTAAAATAAGACTGGCACATTATGGCCCCAACCCATCTGCGGAAATTATCGACCGGGTCATAGCAGCTGTGGAGGCCAACCTACTTCGCCAAAGCGGCGCTGCAGCAGCCCAAGTCACAGCAACCCCAGTGGAAAAGGGAAAAGTAAATTTTGCAGCTTTTAAAAACTTCCTGGAAACAGAAGGAGAGATTGATGGGTACCTTGCGGATTTTGAGAGGCAATGTGCACTACACAAGGTACCCGCAGAGGACTGGGTCACGATATTATCCGGAAAATTATCCGGCCGGGCCAGTGAGGCTTTTCGGGCCATTCCAGATGAGGAAGTCGGGGATTATAATACTGTAAAAGAGGCTCTGCTCTCCAGGTATGCGGTTACACCGGAGGCATACCGGAGGCGGTTCAGAGACACTGTTAAATTAGCTGGAGATTCCTACCTTGAGTGGGCATGTAAGGTGCACCGCACAGCAGCTCACTGGATATCGGGGTGCCAAGCGGTATCTGGGGAAGAGGTGCTGCAGCTATTCCTGTTGGAACATTGCTTCGACAAGTTACCCGCAGGAGTTCGAGAGTGGGTTCGGGACCGTAAACCCTCCACCCTGCATGAAGCGGCTCGCTTGGCAGATGAGTATACGGATGCCCGCAAACTGGACACTGCTACCACTAAGCCCCCTGCTAGAGTGGGGTACAGACCCCCAGTCACCCCAGCTGCTGCCAGATACCAAACCCCGGCGCACCTCTATACCACACGACCTCCGGCCACGAACTACCCTCAGAGAGCCCGGTTCAATTTGCGGGGCTACTCACAACCTATTCGGTGCTTTGGATGTAAGCAACTAGGGCACAAAAGACCAGAGTGTCCCCTAAACGCAGCAAACCAAGCACAGTCCTGGAGAAGACCCACCGGCGGAATCCCACGTAATCCTCAGCCTGCGGCCCGCTACGTAGAGGCGCAAGAATGCTGGGGCATCCTATATGAGGCAGACCTTGTGCAAGCTGCCCACCGGAATAACCGGCAACTGGTTAAAGTGAATGGGAAGGAGGTCAGTGGTCTACGGGATACTGGTGCTACCATGACCTTGCTTCAAAAGAACTTGGTGTCTGAGAAACAGCACACTGGAGACACTGTGGCTGTGAGGGTAGCAGGGGGCGCTGTGTTCCGCCTACCTGTTGCCAGGGTACATTTGGATTGGGGAGTGGGCGCTAGACCTGTGAATGTGGGGGTCATGAAGGACTTACCAGCTGATGTTCTCCTTGGAAATGACTTGGCCCCCCTTGTTTCTGCCTACGCTCCCATGGGTCCCGCTGATGTTAACCCTGTGACTACCCGTGCCCAGATCCGTGCAGCAGAGACTGACCCACCTGCTGCTGAGCCCCAGGACGCTGAGCTCAGTAAATCTCTATCCCCTATTGATACGTGGAAGTCCCGTTACCATGCGCTGATGAAGGAGAAGAGTCAAGTAGAGGATGAAATGGTCACGATAAACAATCACGTAACAGTGCTAGCGGGAGAGAAGAGGAGCGCGTTTAGAACATGAATCTCTGCTAGACAAGCTGCACCGACAGACTGCAGAAAACACCAGCTTGAGAGTGGAACATGAAACATTAAAGACAAACTTAGCGACACTTGAGGAGAAGCTGACGCTGGCTCATAGTGAGGTGCAGCAACTCAAGGGCACCCTATGTCAGTATGATGGGATTGTGGATACCTATAAAGAGCAGGTACAAAAAACTCGTAAGGAAGCTGATGAGATTTTGAAGGACTGTTTAGCCCTAGTCTGGGCACTGAAGAAGTTGAACCCTTATTTTTATGGGCAGGAATTCTCTCTCATAACGGGAATACAGATGGATTGTCCCGGCAAACTGACATGCCTATCACCTCCTAGTCCGGTCATCCCCAGGTTGACCCGCCAAAGGGTCAAGCCGGGTCTGCCGGAGTGTTCCACAAGGGGGGAGCTATGTAGCAGACCCTTCTGTCAGTACTGAAAGAGTTAACTTTGTTCAGCTTTAAGAAGCTATTTTCTAAAGACAGGTTTGCTGGCATCAGCTATAATTAAGTTTAAGTGATAAACATTCCCATTGTTCAATCACATCTAGAGAGCAGACACCCCAGTGATAAGAAAGGATCAAGTGTGTCTTGTGTTTAACTTGTTATCTGCTTAAGTAATGTAATTCTATTGTGGCCTGTCAAAGGGCATTGTCCCTCTATCTAATGTACAATATTCTTTCAACCCCCCATCTGGGGTCAGACCTGCATAAATACTGGGCATATGGCCTTCAATAAAGTACACTCTGTTTTTACCTTCCATGTGGAGCCTGGTCTCATGTTTGAGGGGGGTACATGGCTGGGTTGTGAATTGCTGATTCCCTATTCAGGACATTGTTCATCTGGTATTAACCCTTGGTATCCTGTTGGTACCGTAACACCATCAATCTCTCCTTCTGTTTCCAGGAAGTTTTTAAAAGCTGCAAAATGTACTTTTCTCTTTTCCACTGCGGTTGCTGTGACTTGGGCTGCTGCAGTGCCGCTTTGGCGAAGTAGGTTGGCCTCCACAGCTGCTATGACCCGGTCGATAATTTCGGCAGACGGGTTGGGGCCATAATGTGCCAGTCTTATTTTAACCGCCCGGTCAAAGCTTGCTTCTTTGGGGGTTTTGTCCGATATGCTGGGCTCATTGGTTCCTTCGGTCCCTGGTACTCCGTCCATCTCGGTCAGTATTGTAATAATCTCCCTCTTCCTAAGGTGGAGATCTATAGTAGAGATAAGAAGGCGCCAAACATAGGGTGATATCGTCACTAACCGGCAACACACTGAGGTAGCAGGCAGATGGAATACTTACAAACAGAGCGGCACCACGATGTGCCTAGTAACACAGACCGGGACCTCAAACGTCGCCCGGAAGACCAAACAATGGCGTACAACAAGCCTCCAATGGTCACGTGAGTCGTCTGGCCAATCACGATCCATTAGGCACACACACCTTTCTTCCGGGCTTCCGAATGAGCTGAGTAGCAACAGTGTAGACAAAACAGATGTCCCATACACTACGAACACTGGAAATTGCTGGTTAGAATAGGAGGGTAAAAAGGAGACCCACTCCAAAGAGGTACTATAAAAACAATTTATTTAAAATGTCCTTAAAATCAGCAAATCATCATTAACCAATTGTCTGAATATTTCTATGTGGGCATTATTTTGAAGTCTAGGAGAAAAATTTGATTTATTTTTAGTTTGCTTGATCATTTGGCCATTGCTCATTGGTATATGTTTATAACGATTATATTGATCATGTGAATTTCTATCCCTATCATGATGATAATATTGTCTTTCATCCCTCCCATACTTATCCCATACTTATCTCCACTATAGATCTCCTCCTCGCATCTGAAATCCTCGGAAGAGCTGACGTTACTTCGGACATTTTATCACATTCATTTCTCCATCCGTGAGCGCACCTCTTCAGGAAGTACAAAACCCTGACATTTCTGTTTTCATTTGATAGTTGTTTTCGCCTGAGGTTGCTGCCGGACTCCTAACAATGGACTTAAATGCTAAGTATTGAAACTTTGAAATCTTGATATTGTTGTATTGTGTTAAACTAACATCTTGATATTGGTATATAAAGTCATTTCTTTTTCACAACAAATTTGCAGTTTTATAAGGCATTTAAATTGCTTAATATTGATCGTTTGAATACGATAACAATATTGTTTTAAAGTACACATCTTGATATTGGTATATTAAGTCATTTCTTTTTCATAACACATTTTGCAGTTTTATAAGGCATTTAAATCGCTTAAAGGGACACTGTAACCAAAATTTTTCTTTCGTGATTCAGATTGAGCATGACATTTTAAGCAACTTTCTAATTTACTCCTATTAGAAAATTTTCTTCATTCTCTTGGTATCTTTATTTGAAATGCAAGAATGTAAGTTTAGATGCCAGCCCATTTTTGGTGAACAGCCTGGGTTGTCCTTGCTGATTGGTGGATAAATTCATCCACCAATAAAAAATTGCTGTCCAGAGTACTGAATCCAAAAAAAGCTTAGATGCCTTCTTTTTCAAATAAAGATAGCAAGAGAACGAAGAAAAATTGATAATAGGAGTAAATTAGAAAGTTGCTTAAAATTGCATGCTCTTTCTGATTTACAAAAGAAAAATTTTGGTTACAGTGTTCCTTTAATATTGATCGTTTAAATACGGTAACAATACTGTTTTAAAGTATACATATATATGATATTTAGTTTGTTAGTTTTGAGAATAGTTTATCGAAGATATTGGTTCACAGCTGGTGATTCAATCACCGTTTCACTAAATAGTTAAATATAATATTATTAGGTTTATAGTGGTTTTTGGATGACCCCGTCACATTTATTTAAATTTAATAATTGAAACAAGAAATAACACGATATTTCTTTTAGTTATATAAGTTAGTTTTAGAGATAATTATTTTCACACTGAATGGAATGTTATATTGAATTATAACCTTTGAATTATTGCACTTAAAGTGAATGTAAATTTTGATGTTTAAGTGTCCGGTTTTTAAAACTTTGATTAAAAACAGGGGCACTTTAATTCATCAAAATTTACATTTCACTCCTGTTGTGACAAAAAACTTACCTTTTAATCTTCACAGCAGCTGCTGCTTCCTCCGGTCTCACAAGCCATTTCTGATGTCAGAAATGATTGATAGGTCATCCTCCAATCACAGATTCCCCCCCGGGGGATTCAGTGTCTGATTCACTGCTGTGATTGGAGGAAGCCAGATACCTCATTTTAGACCCAGGAAGAGGCTTTGAAACAGGTGGAGGAAGCTGGAGCTGCTGTGAAGATTAAAAAGTAAGTTTATTTTCACAACAGGAGTGAAATGAAAATATTGATGAATTAAAGTGCCCCTGTTTTTAATCAAAGTTTTAAAAACCGGGCACTTTAGCATCAAAATTTACATTCACTTTAAGCACTTTAGTAAGAATAGTAATTAGCTACACACTATTTAATTACTGTATTAATATTTTTTCACATTTTACTTTCTTCAGTATTACTTGTTTTAGAAATCAATTGAATTGCAATAGACCAAATAGACATCGTAAAAGCTAAACGATTTATTTTTGATTTACTTTAATATATTGTTTAATAACATCCAAATATGCTTTCTATTAACAAAAGACATAATAAGAGATTATTATTAGTCTTGCATGTAGGATCAACTAATGTGGCCCCTAGTGAAGATACATCCATTGATCAAATGCCTATTCACACCCTATTTGCAAAATTAGAAGATCTAATAAATGATGAATGCAGACATTGGTTGGATGCAGAGATGCTCCAAAAATATGTAGATGTGAATCAAGTCCCTAGAGGGCTAAGAATCCTTAAAAATTGTTCTTTTAAGGATGACCAAGTATTAAATACCAAGTGGGAAGAAACATTAACCATCTGCTCAGTATCTCTCATGAAAATTTTGATTTCCTACCGGAAGTCGCTAGTTGAGACAATTTCCAAGGAGATAGAAAGAGTCCAACAAAGTTTGGACAAATTTAAATCCACTAAACAATATGAAGAACTTAATTATATGGTTTTGCAAAAAACAGATAATTATCAAAAAGAACTTATGAAAAATAAAAATCGTAAATTAGCTAGAGACAATGAAGATTATCTTAAAGGTGAAATCTACACCTACAATAAAAGGAAAATACAGACAGAAACATCTAATAATAATGGGTATCCAGATGAGGAACATTTGATGACACCAGTCACACCTACCAATAATCATTCATATGATGGTAGATGGACAGTTGTCAGTCACCATAAAAAATAAGAATAAAAATAATAAGAATAATAAAAATTCGAGCAACTATAAGATTGAAAACCACAATAGACAAACACCGAATTATCAGGATAGGGATTACAGACAAAATACATATAATCAACAAAAGCCAAGATTTGAACAACATCAGGCACCCCATCATAATTGGTCATATAATAGTCCATCCCACTCATTAAATTATGGGTATGGGAGGGATGAAAGACAATATTATCATCATAATAGGGATAGAAATTCACATGATCAATATAATCGTTATAAACCATATACCAATGAGCAATGGCCAAATGATCAAGCGACCTATAGTAACCAAACATCTCACAATAGAGTACCCCTAGGGGGGACCACTCGAGAACATACTCAAAATGTAAGAAACTACAGTCCTCGAGACTATACTGAAACTAGTACCTCAAATAGGTTCAATGCCCTGAGCGATTTAAATCCCCAAAGTTATGATGAGAGACCTTTTTGTAATGAGACCATTAATCCCCAACCATCTGCTTCAGCAAATAATTTTTTAGAACAGCGCCCCAGACAACCTATATGGAAACAAAAAAAGATTGCAAGCTACCTAGAACCTGTAGTCAGTCTAACCTCACCTTACAAAGGAAAAAGACCTCACACAGACGAGGATGTAGAGGAAGAAACACAGCCTACAAAAAGGCAAGACTACAGGAACTAGGTAGTGGCATCTTTAATTTATCTTCCCATTCATTGTCAGATGACGAAATTAGGGTTTTAGGAAAAGGATTGTCATTTAGCCCTTCTAACACGCATAATATGTTCTCCCTTTTCGTTGATTTAAATAGATTCACACAGAAACTTTCAATGCAAAAATATTTTGCAGAGAAAAAATTAAAAGAGGAAACCACACTACCTATATTGTTGGACACAATGGACTCCAGGCTTAAAAGCCAAACTGTTCCCACATATAAGCCTGAAGCTTTAATGGATCATTTATGCGAAGGCTTTATCCATACAAATTTTAAAAATAAATCACATTTTTCTCCTAGACTTCAAAATAATGCCCACATAGAAATATTCAGACAATTGGTTAATGATGATTTGCTGATTTTAAGGACATTTTAAATAAATTATTTTTATAGTACCTCTTTGGAGTGGGTCTCCTTTTTACCCTCCTATTCTAACCAGCAATTTTCAGTGTTCGTAGTGTATGGGACATCTGTTTTGTCTACACTGTTGCTACTCAGCTCATTCGGAAGCCCGGAAGAAAGGTGTATGTGCCTAACGGATCGTGATTGGCCAGACGACTCACGTGACCGTTGGAGGCTCATTGTACGCCATTGTTTGGTCTTCCGGGCGACGTTTGAGGTCCCGGTCTGTGTTACTAGGCACATCGTGGTGCCGCTCTGTTTGTAAGTATTCCATCTGCCTGCTACCTCAGTGTGTTGCCGGTTAGTGACGATATCACCCTATGTTTGGCGCCTTCTTATCTCTACTATAGATCTCCTCCTCGCATCTGAAATCCTCGGAAGAGCTGCCATTACTTCGGACATTTTATCACATTCATTTCTCCATCTGTGAGCGCGCCTCTTCATGGAGTACAAAACCCTGACATTTCTCTTCCTAAGGTTACTGGCTTGTCGGCCCCTTGGTTCTAGCAGGTCATTAAGGGTGGCTCTTTTCAGTCTTTCATACGGTATTCCCATTAGGTCTGGATGTGTAGTTGCTCTTCTGGGCGATGAGGATCATCCCGTCGCTTGCCACCAATTGTTACAGTATAACCCGATATCAAGGGTTAATACCAGATGAAAGATGTCCTGAATATGGGATCAGCAACACACAACCCAGCTAATTCCCCCCAAACATGAGACCAGGCTCCATATTGAAGGTAAAAACAGAATGTGTTTTATTGAGGGCTATATGCCCAGTATTTATGCAGGTCTGAGACCAGATGGGGGGTTGGAAGCGTATTTTACATTAGATAGAGGGAAGACGCCCTTTTTCATGATACAATAGAATTACATTACTTAACCAAATAAACAATTTAAACACAAGAAAACAATGGAGACCTTCTTATCACCTGGAAGTCTGCTCTCTGGAGGTGATTAAACAATGTGAATGCTTATCACATAAACCTAATTACAGTACACAATAGATGCTGCCAGGAAAGCTGTCTTTAGAAAATAGCTTCTCAAAGCTGAACAAAGTTAACCCTTCCAGTACTGACAGAGGGGTCTGTCACACTAATACATCTGTCTAATCCCTCACTGAGTACTAATTAACCTATCTAATCCCTCACTGAGTACTAATACACCTGTCTAACCCTCACTGAGTACTAATACATCTGTCTAACCCTCACTGAGTACTAATACACCTGTCTAACCCTCACTGAGCACTAATACAACCTGGCTAACCCTCATTGAGCATTAATACACCTGTCTAACCAGGGCCCTCACTGAGTACTAATACACCTGTCTAACCCTCACTGAGCACTAATACATCTGTCTAACCCCTCACTGAGTACTAATACACCTGTCTAACTCACTGAGCACTAATACACCTGTCTAACCCTTCAATGAGCACTAATACACATGTCTAACCCTCACTGAGCACTAATACACCTGTCTAATCCCTCACTGAGTACTAATACACCTGTCTAACTCACTGAGCACTAATACACCTGTCTAACCCTTCAATGAGCACTAATACACCTGTCTAACCCCTCACTGAGTACTAACACACCTGTCTAATCCCTAACTGAGTACTAATACACCTGTTTAACCATCACTGAGCACTAATACACCCGTCTAACCCTTCACTGAGTACTAATACACCTGTCTAACCCCTCACTGAGTACTAACACACCTGTCTAATCCCTCACTGAGTACTAATACACATGTCTAACTCTCACTGAGCACTAATACACCTGTCTAATCCCTCACTGAGTACTAATACACCTGTCTAACTCTCACTGAGCACTAATACACCTGTCTAACCCTCACTGAGCACTAATACACCTGTCTAATCCCTAACGGAGTACTAATACACCTGTTTAACCATCACTGAGCACTAATACACCTGTCTAACCCCTCACTGAGTACTAATACGCCTGTCTAACCCCTCACTGAGTACTAACACACCTCTCTAATCCCTCACTGAGTACTAATACACATGTCTAACCCTCACTGAGCACTAATACACCTGTCTAATCCCTAACTGAGTACTAATACACCTGTATAACCCTCACTGAGCACTAATACACCTGTCTAACCCCTCACTGAGTACTAATACACCTGTCTAACTCTCACTGAGCACTAATACACCTGTCTAACCCTCACTGAGCACTAATACACCTGTCTAACCCTCACTGAGCACTAATACACCTGTCTAATCCCTAACTGAGTACTAATACACCTGTTTAACCATCACTGAGCACTAATACACCTGTCTAACCCCTCACTGAGTACTAATACACCTGTCTAATCCCTCACTGAGCATTAATACACCTGTTTAATCCCTCACTGAGTACTAATACACCTGTCTAACTCACACTGAACACTAATACACCTGTCTAACCCTTCACTGAGCACTAATACACCTGTCTAACCCTCACTGAGCACTAATACACCTGTCTAACCCCTCACTGAATACTAATACACCTGTCTAATAGTGATGTCACAAACTTAAAAATTTTGGTTCGCGAACGGCGGACTCGAACTTCCGGTATTGTTCGCGAACCGGTGAACCGCCATTGACTTCAATAGGCAGACGAACTTTAAAACCCACAAGGACTCTTTCTGGCCACAATAGTGATGGAAAAGTTGTTTCAAGGGGACTAACACCGGGATTGTGGCATGCTGGAGGGGGATCCATGGCAAAACTCCCATGGAAAATTACATAGTTGATGCAGTCTGCTTTTAACCCATAAAGGGCCTAAATCACCTAACATTCCCAAATTGTTTGCAATAACATGCTTTAAAACATCAGTTATGATGTCGTATCTATCAGGTAGTGTAAGTGTTACGGCCGCTTCACAGTGACAGAGCAAACTCCAAGTGTAACGCACCGCAAACAACCGCAAACAGTCCATTTGCACAACCACGAGATAGATAGATTTGATAGATAGATACATAGATTACATAGATCAATAGATACAATATACATTTTATAGATACAAATGATATCGATCAATAGATGCAATATCCATTTGATAGATACGAATGTTATCGATCCAAAGATGCAATATACATTTGATAGATACAAATTACATCAACCAAAATATGTAATATACATTTTATAGATACGAATTACATCGATCAATAGATGCAATCTACATTTGATAGATATGTTTGATAGTTAGATCGATTTGATAGATAAATAGATAGATTTGAAATATATATAATTTCCCTGACAGAGTATAACAATAAGACATGCGGTCTGGGACCCGTGGTGTGTTAAGTAGTACTATTCTTAGCAGTTTACTACAACCTGTTACTCCCCCTATCGGGGGAGGTCTATATGGCCTTCATTTTTGGAACCAGGAGATGGAAGAAGATGATTGGTCTGTCCTCCTACTTCAAATTTGTCCAAAACACAAGTGGCTGTCTCAAAACAGTCCGGACAGAAGATAGATAGGATAGATATACATAGATTGATAGTTAGATAGAATCGATAGAAGAGAAATAGATAGATTTGTTAGATATATAATTACCCTGACAAAGTATAATAATTAAACATGCGGTCTGGGACCCATGGTAACTAGGTTGTGTTAAGTAGTACTATTCTTAGCACTTTCAGCCCTGTAACTCTTCCTATCGGTGGAGGTCTATATGGCCTGCATTATTACCCTGACAAAGTATAACAACAAGACACGCGGTCTGGGACCCATGGTAATTAGGTTGTGTTAAGTAAAACTTTTCTTAGCACTTTAATCCCTTTTACTCCCCCTTTCGGTGGAGGTCTATATGGCCTGCATGATTACCCTGACAAAGTATAACAACAAAACATGTGGTCTGGGACCCATGGTAACTAGGTTGTGTTAAGTAGTACTATTCTTAGAACTGTAATCCCTGTTACTCCCCCTATCAAGGGAGGTCTATATGGCCTGCATGATTACCCTGACAAAGTATAACAACAAAACATGCGGTGTGGGGCCCATGGTAACTAGGTTGTGTTAAGTAGTACTATTCTTAGAACTGTAATCCCTGTTACTCCCCCTATCAAGGGAGGTCTATATGGCCTGCATGATTACCCTGACAAATTATAATAAGAAAACATGCGGTCATGGACCCATGGTAACTAGGTTGTGTTAAGTAGCACTATTCTTAGCACTTTAATCCCTGTTACTCCCCCTATCGGGGGAGGTCTATATGTTGTGCCTGATTATCCTGGCAAAATATAACAACAAGACATGCGGTCTGTGAACCACTGTTCACTAGGTTGTGTTCATTTTTACTATTCTTAACACTTTAATCCCTGTTCCTCCCCCTATCGGGGGCGGTCTATATGGCCTGGCTGATTATCCTGGCAAAATCTAATAACAAGACATGCGGTCTGGGAACCACTGTTAATGTTAACTAGGTTGTGTTAAGTTGTACTATTCTTTGCACTTTAACCCCTGTTACTTCCCCTATCAAGGGAGGTCTATATGGCCTGCATGATTACCCTGACAAAGTATAACAACAAAACATGCGGTCTGGGACCCATGGTGGTACTGGTATTACTAGGTTTTCTTAAGTATTATTATTCTTCGCAGTTTAATCCCTGTGATTGGTCTGTCCTACTTCAAATTTGTCCAAAACACAAGTGGCTGTCTCCAAACAGTCTGGACAGAAGATAGATAGATAGGATAGATAGATATACATAGATTGATAGTTAGATAGAATCGATAGAAGAGAAATAGATCGATTTGTTAAATATATAACTACCCTGACAAAGTATAATAATTAAACATGCGGTCTGGGACCCATGGTAACTCGGTTGTGTAAAGTAGTACTATTCTTAGCACTTTCATCCCTGTAACTCCTCCTATCGGGGGAGGTCTATATGGCCTGCATTATTACCCTGACAAAGTATAAAAACAAGACACGCGGTCTGGGACCCATGGTAACTAGGTTGTGTTAAGTAGTACTTTTCAAAGCACTTTAATCCCTGTTACTCCCCCTATCAGGGGAGGTCTATATGGCCTGCATGATTACCCTGACAAACTATAATAACAAAACATGCGGTCTGGGACCCATGGTGGTTCTGGTATAACTAGGTTTTCTTAAGTATTACTATTCTTCCCAGTTTAATCCCTGTGATTGGTCTGTCCTCCTACTTAAAATTTGTCCAAAACACAAGTGGCTGTCTCAAAACAGTCCGGACAGAAGATAGATAGGATAGATATACATAGATTGATAGTTAGATAGAATCGACAGAAGAGAAATAGATAGATTTGTTAGATATATAATTACCCTGACAAAGTATAATAATTAAACATGCGGTCTGGGACCCATGGTAACTAGGTTGTGTTAAGTAGTACTATTCTTAGCACTTTAATCCCTGTAACTCCCCCTATCGTGGGAGGTCTATATGGCCTGCATGATTACCCTGACAAAGTATAACAACAAGACACGCGGTGTTGGACCCATGGTAACTAGCTTGTGTTAATTAGTACTTTTCTTAGCACTTTAATCCCTGTTACCCCCCCCCCCCGCTATCGGGGGAGGTCTGTATGGCCTGTCTGATTACCCTGACAAAATATAATAATAAGACATGCGGTCTGAGACCCATGGTAACTAGGTTGTGTTTTAAGTAGTACTGTTCTTAGCACTTTAATCTCTGTAACTCCCCCTATCGGGGGAGGTCTATACGGCCTGCATGATTACCCATACAAAATATAATAATAAGACATCTGCCCTGGGTGTGGGACCCATGGTAAGGTTGTGTTAAGTAGTACTTTTCTTAGCATTTTAATACCTGTTACTCACCCTATCGGGGGAGGTCTATATGGCCTTCATGATTACCCTTACAAAATATAATAACAAGACATATGCTCTGGGACCCATGGTAACTAGGTTTTGTTAAGTAGTACTGTCCTTAGCATTTTAATACTTGTTACTCACCCTATCGGGGGAGGTCTATATGGCCTGCATGATTACCCTAACAAAATATAATAACAAGACATGTGTTCTGAGACCCATGGTAACTATGTTGTGTTAAGTAGTACTGTCCTTAGCATTTTAATACCTGTTACCCACCCTATCGGGGGAGGTCTATATGGCCTGCATGATTACCCTTACAAAATATAATAACAAGACATGCGGTCTGGGACCCATTGTAACTAGGTTGTGTTAAGTAGTACTCTTCTTAGCATTTTAATACCTGTTACTCACCCTATCGGGGGAGGTCTATATGACCTGCATGATTACCCTAACAAAATATAATAATAAGACATATGCTCTGGGACCCATGGTAAGGTTGTGTTAAGTAGTACTGTTCTTAGCATTTTAATACCTGTTACTCACCCTATCGGGGGAGGTCTATATGGCCTTCATGATTACCCTTACAAAATATAATAACAAGACATATGCTCTGGGACCCATGGTAACTAGGTTTTGTTAAGTAGTACTGTCCTTAGCATTTTAATACTTGTTACTCACCCTATCGGGGGAGGTCTATATGGCCTGCATGATTACCCTAACAAAATATAATAACAAGACATGTGTTCTGAGACCCATGGTAACTATGTTGTGTTAAGTAGTACTGTTCTTAGCATTTTAATACCTGTTACTCACCCTATCGGAGGAGGTCTATATGGCCTTCATGATTACCCTGACAAAGTATAACAACAAAACATGCGGTCTGGGACCCATGGTAACTATGTTGTGTTAAGTAGTACTGTCCTTAGCATTTTTATACCTGTTACTCACCCTATCGGGGGAGGTCTATATGGCCTGCATGATTACCCTAACAAAATATAATAACAAGACATGCGGTCTGGGACCCATGGTAACTATGTTGTGTTAAGTAGTACTGTCCTTAGCATTTTAATACCTGTTACTCACCCTATCGGGGGAGATCTATATGGCCTGCATGATTACCCTAACAAAATATAATAACAAGACATGCGGTCTGGGACCCATGGTAACTATGTTGTGTTAAGTAGTACTGTCCTTAGTATTTTAATACCTGTTACTCACCCTATCGGGGAAGGTCTATATGGCCTGCATGATTACCCTAACAAAATATAATAACAAGACATGCGGTCTGGGACCCATGGTAACTATGTTGTGTTAAGTAGTACTGTCCTTAGCATTTTAATACCTGTTACTCACCCTATCGGGGGAGATCTACATGGCCTGCATGATTACCCTTACAAAATATAATAACAAGACATGCGGTCTGGGACCCATGGTAACTAGGTTGTGTTAAGTAGTACTCTTCTTAGCATTTTAATATCTGTTACTCACCCTATTGGGGGAGGTCTATATGGCCTGCATGATTACCCTAACAAAATATAATAACAAGACATATGCTCTGGGACCCATGGTAACTAGGTTGTGTTAAGTAGTACTGTCCTTAGCATTTTAATACCTGTTACTCACCCTATCGGGGGAGGTCTATATGGCCTGCATGATTACCCTTACAAAATATAATAACAAGACATGCGGTCTGAGACCCATGGTAACTAGGTTGTGTTAAGTAGTACTCTTCTTAGCATTTTAATACCTGTTACTCACCCTATCGGGGGAGGTCTATATGACCTGCATAATTACCCTAACAAAATATAATAATAAGACATGCGGTCTGGGACCCATGGTAACTAGGTTGTGTTAAGTAGTACTGTTGTTATTAGTTTAATACCTGTTACAACACCGAATGGTGGGAGGTCTATATGGCCTGCATGATTAGCCGCACCCAACCCAAAAAAAGCCATGCGGTCTTGGACTAAGACCCATGGCGAACTCGGTTGTTTAAAGTAGTACTATTCTTAGCACTTTCATCCCTGTTACTTCCAGGCCTCTCGGGGGTGGTCTACATGGCCATCATGATTATCCTAGCAAAATACAACAATAAAACCTTGGCTCTTCAAAGCCTGTTAATTGGCTTTATTTTGGTAGTACTGTTCTTATTAGTTTAATACCTGTTACAACACCGAATGGTGGGAGGTCTATATGGCCTGCATGATTAGCCGCACTCAACCCAAAAAAAGCCATGCGGTCTTGGACTAAGACCCATGGCGAACTCGGTTGTTTAAAGTAGTACTATTCTTAGCACTTTCATCCCTGTTACTTCCAGGCCTCTCGGGGGTGGTCTACATGGCCATCATGATTATCCTAACAAAATACAACACTAAAACCTTGGCTCTTGATAGCCCGTTAATTGGCTGTATTTTGGTAGTACTGTTCTTATTAGTTTAATACCTGATACAACACCGAATGGTGGGAGGTCTATATGGCCTGCATGATTAGCCGCACCCAACCCAAAAAAAAGCCATGCGGTCTTGGACTAAGACCCATGGCGAACTCGGTTGTTTAAAGTAGTACTATTCTTAGCACTTTCATCCCTGTTACTTCCAGGCCTCTCGGGGGTGGTCTACATGGCCATCATGATTATCCTAACAAAATACAACAATAAAACCTTGGCTCTTGATAGCCCGGTAATTGGCAGTATTTCGGTAGTACTGTTCTTATTAGTTTAATACCTGATACAACACCGAATGGTGGGAGGTCTATCTGGCCTGCATGATTAGCCGCACCCAACCCAAAAAAAAGCAATGCGGTCTTGGACTAAGACCCATGGCTAACTCGGTTGTTTAAAGTAGTTCTATTCTTAGCACTTTCATCCCTGTTACTTCCAGGCCTCTCGGGGGTGGTCTACATGGCCATCATGTTTAGCCTAACATAGTACAACAATAAAACCTTGGCTCTTCAAAGCCTGTTAATTGGCTTTATTTTGGTAGTGCTGTTCTTATTAGTTTAATACCTGTTACAACACCGAATGGTGGGAGGTCTATATGGCCTGCATGATTAGCCGCACCAAACCAAAAAAAAAGACATGCGGTCTTGGACTAAGACCCATGGCTAACTCGGTTGTGTAAAGTAGTACTATTCTTAGCACTTTCATCCCTGTTACTACAAGGCCTCTCGGGGGTGGTCTACATGGCCATCATGATTACCCTCAACAAAATATAACAACAAGACGTGCGTTCAGGGAACCATGGTAAGGTTACTTCCTTTCACAAAATCGAGTATACCAGTTGCAGGCAGAGGTTCTGACCTTGCATTATTTCTGCACCTCTCCCTAAAAGAGGCATCCGTTACAGAGTCTGTGGGCATGTATGCAAAGAGCTGGCCTGCCTAAAAGGAGCAGCAAGGCAGTACAGGTCGTTCTCCTTCAGCCGTTTTATACAATGGCCCACGACCCTCAACAGCCACAACAGAATGAAACACCACATATGCCATCCTTTTGAACAAGAGTACAGGTATGGCATTGATTTTAGTTACACAGAGATAATTTTTAGGAACCGTGAAATTGAACAAAAAACCATGCTTGGACACCCAGTACAGTACAGGTCGTTCTCCTTCGGCCTTTTTATAAGAGGCTCCCAGACCCTCAACAAAAACAACAGCAGGGAATAGGACATATGGTATCCTTTTGAACAATAGATTACAGGTAAGGCATTGATTTTAGAAACCCGGAAATAATTTGTTGCAACCGGGAAATTGAACCAAAAAAATGATTGGTCACCCAGTACACTTCTTTCTACTTCAGCCTTTTTATAAGAGGGTCCCGGACCCTCAACAAAAACAACAGCAGGAAAGAGGACATATGGCATCCTTTTGAACAATAGAGTACAGGTAAGGCATTGATTTTAGAAACCCGGAGATAATTTTTAGGAAACGGGAAATAGAAAAAAACATTGATTGGACGCCCAGTACACTTCTTTCTCCTTCGGCCTTTTTATAAGAGGGTCCAGGACCCTCAACAGAAACAACAACAGGAAAGAGGACATATGGCATCCTTTTGAACAATAGATTACAGGTAAGGCATTGATTTTAGAAACCCGGAGATAATTTGTTGGAACCGGGAAATTGAACCAAAAAAAGGATTTGACACCCAGTGCACTTCTTTCTACTTCAGCCTTTTTAAAAGAGGATCCAGGACCCTCAACAAAAACAACAGCAGGAAAGAGGACATATGGCATCCTTTTGAACGATAGAGTACAGGTACAGCATTGATTTTAGAAACCCAGAGATAATTTTTAGGAAACGGGAAATAGAAAAAAACATTGATTGGACACCCAGTACACTTCTTTCTCCTTCGGCCTTTTTATAAGAGGGTCCAGGACCCTCGACAAAAACAGTAGCAGGAAAGAGGACATATGGCATCCTTTTGAACAATAGAGTACAGGTAAGGCATTGATTTTAGAAACCCGGAGATAATTTTTAGGAAACGGGAAATAGAAAAAAACATTGATTGGACACCCAGTACACTTCTTTCTCCTTCGGCCTTTTTATAAGAGGGTCCAGGACCTTCAACAGAAACAACAGCAGGAAAGAGGACATATGGCATCCTTTTGAACAATAGAGTACAGGTAAGGCATTGATTTTAGAAACCCGGAGATAATTTGTTGCACCCGGGAAATTGAACCAAAAAAATGATTGGACACCCAGTACACTTCTTTCTACTTCAGCCTTTTTATAAGAGGGTCCCGGACCCTCAACAAAAACAACAGCAGGAAAGAGGACATATGGCATCCTTTTGAACAATAGATTACAGGTAAGGTATTGATTTTAGAAACCCAGAGATAATTTGTTGGAACCGGGAAAATGAACCAAAAAAAGGATTGGACACCCAGTACACTTCTACTTCAGCCTTTTTAAAAGAGGGTCCAGGACCCTCAACAAAAACAACAGCAGGAAAGAGGACATATGGCATTCTTTTGAACAATAGAGTACAGGTACAGCATTGATTTTAGAAACCCAGAGATAATGTTTATGAACCGGTAAATTGAACCAAACAAATGATTGGACACCCAATACACTTCTTTCTCCTTCAGCCTTTTTATAAGAGGGTCCAGGACCCTCAACAGAAACAACAGCTGGAAAGCGGACATTTTGCATCCTTTTGAACAATAGAGTACAGGTACGGCATTGATTTTAGAAACCCAGAAATCATTTTTTGGAAACGTGAAATTGGCCAAAAAACCATGCTTGGACACCCAGTACAGGTCGTTCTCCTTCAGCCTTTTTATAAGTGGGTCCAGCACCCTCAACGGAAACAACTGCAGGAAACACCACATATGCCATCCTTTTGCACAATAGAGTACAGGTATGGCATCCATTTTAGAAACCCAGAGATAATTTTTAGGAACCGGGAGACGGAAAAAGATGCTTGGACAACCAGTACACTTTGTTCTCCTTCACCCTTTTAAAAAGATGGCCCACGAACCTCAACAGGCACAACAGCATGAAACACCACATATGCCATCCTTTTGCACAATCGAGTACAGGTATGGCATTGATTTGAGGAACCCGGAGATAATTGAGAGGAACTGGGAACATTTTACAAAAAATGTGCTTGGACACCCATTACAGGTCGTTCTCCTTCAGCCTTTTTATACCATGGGCCACGACCCTCAACAGGCACAACAGCATGAAACACCACATATGCCACCCTTTTGCACAATAGAGTACAGGTATGGCATAGATGGAACCCGGAGATAATTTAGAGCAACCAAGAGACGGATAAAGATGCTTGGTCGGTCCTCCTCCTTCAAATTTGGGGCACTGCGCGTGCAATTTAATGGTCCACCAGATATGAGTGGTGTGTTAAGTTGTACTATTCTTAACAGTTTAATCACTGTTATGTGCTATATTTTTTGCTTTGAGTTTTGTAGCCACAGAGCAGCAGCAGAGGCCAGAAAAATTAGGCATGTACAAATGACTGAAAAATTGGGTATTGTTGTAGCCACTGCTGTAGCAGCGGCCAGAAAAATTGATGTTTGTAAAACATTTAGAAAGTGCCCTAAAAGCTTGCGGCTTGAACACTAGTTATTGGCGGATAAGTCAAGCAAGTCATCCTGCATTATAAGAAAAAAAAAGCCAGCGTGTATACCAGTTGTAGCCCAAGCCAGCTCATCTCATCATCAGGCCTTTTTTACTCAAATGTATCGCCCAATGTCAGTCCCTTCGGGACCCATCCCTCATTCATTTTAATAAAGGTGAGATAGTCAAGGCTTTTTTGACCTAGGCGACTTCTCTTCTCAGTGACAAAACCTCCTGCTGCACTGAAGGTCCTTTCGGACAGGACACTTGAAGCGGGGCAGGCCAGAAGTTCAATTGCAAATTGGGATAGCTCAGGCCACAGGTCAAGCCGGCACACCCAGTAGTCAAGGGGTCCATCGCTCCTCAGAGTGTCGAGATCCGCAGTTAATGCTAGGTAGTCTGCTACCTGTCGGTTGAGTCTTTCTCTGAGGCTGGATCCCAAAAGGCTCTGGCGATGCATGGGAGTTAAAAAGGTCCGCATGTCCTCCATCAACAAGACGTCAGGAAAGCGTCCTGTCCTTGCCGCTGTGGTCGTGGAAGGAGGAGGAGGAGGAGGAGGATTACTTTCATCTCTTCCCCTGTTACATTCCCATTGTGCTGTGACATCACCCTTATACGCTGTGTAAAGCATAGTTTTTAATTTCTTTTTAAAATGCTCCATCCTTTCCGACTTGCAGGAATTTGGTAACATTTCAGGCACTTTATGCTTATAGCGGGGGTCTAGTAGCGTGGACATCCAGTACAGGTCGTTCTCCTTCAGCTTTTTTATACGAGGGTCCCTCAACAGGCACGACAGCATGAAAGAACCCATTTGCACAAGGTTGGATGCCGAGCTAATCATGTCCCGTTCCTCCTCCTCACTGATGTCACTGAGGGTATCTTCTTCCCCCCAGCCACGTACAACACCACGGGTACCAGAGAGGTGACAACAACGAGCACCCTGGGATGCCTGTTGTGCTCTGTCTTCCTCCTCCTCCTCAAAGCCACATTCCTCCTCTGACTCCTCTTCCTCACAATCCTCTTCCTGCGTTGCCGCAGGTCCAGCAAGCGATGCTGATAAGGCTGTTTGTGGTGGTGATGGACACCACAACTCTTCCTCTTCACGCTCATCTACGGCCTGATCCAGCACTCTTCGCAGGGAACGCTCCAGGAAGAAAACAAATGGTATGATGTCGCTGATGGTGCCTTTGGTGCGACTGACAAGGTTTGTCACCTCCTCAAAAGGACCCATAAGCCTACAAGCATTGCGCATGAGCGTCCAGTAATTTGGCAAAAAAATCCCCAGCTCCCCAGATGCTGTCCTAGCACCCCGGTCATACAAATACTCATTAACAGCTTTTTCTTGTTGGAGCAGGAGGTCAAACATTAGGAGTGTTGAATTCCACCGTGTCGGGCTGTCGCAAATCAAGCGCCTCACTGGCAGGTTGTTTCGACGCTGGATATCGGACTAATGCGCCATGGCCGTGTAGGAACGCCTGAAATGGCCACACACCTTCCTGGCCTGCTTCAGGACGTCCTGTAAGCCTGGGTACTTATGGACAAATCGTTGTACAATCAGATTACACACATGTGCCATGCACGGCACATGTGTCAACTTGCCCAATTTCAATGCCGCCACCAAATTACTTCCATTGTCAGAAACAACCTTGCCAATCTCCAGTTGGTGCGGAGTCAGCCACTGATCCACCTGTGTGTTCAGGAGTGCTGGTGCGGTGTGACTCTCTGCTTTCAGGCAAGTCAACCCCAAGATGGCGTGACACTGCCGTACCCGGGATGTGGAATAGTACCTGGGGAGCTGGGGGGGTGCCATTGATGTGGAGCAAGACGCAGAAGCAGAAGAGGACTCAGCCGAGGAAGAGGTTATGGAAGAGGATGGAGTAGGAGGAGTAGAGGAGGTAGCAGCAGGCCTGCCTGCAAGTCGTGGCGGTGTCACCAACTCTTCTGCAGAGCCACGCATTCCATGCTTGTCAGACGTCAGCAGGTTTACCCAATGCGCAGTGTAGGTGATATACCTGCCCTGACCATGCTTTGCAGACCAGCTATCCGTGGTCATATGGACCTTTGCCCCAACGCTTATTGCCAGACATGCCATTACTTCCTTTCGCACAACAGAGTACAGGTTTGGGATTGCCTTTTGTGAAAAGAAATTTCTGCCAGGTACCTTCCACTGCGGTGTCCCAATAGATACACATTTTTTGAAAGCATCAGACTCCACCAGCTTGTATGGTAAAAGCTGGCGGGCTAAGAATTCAGACAAGCCAGCTGTTAGACGCCGGGCAAGGGGGTGACTTTGAGAAATTGGCTTCTTACGCTCAAACATGTCCTTGACAGACACCTGACTGTGGGCAGATGACCAGGAACTGCTACGTAAGAGAGACTCAGTGGAGGATGGTTGAGAGGGGGCAAGGAGGACAGCAGTGGTTGACGTGGCTGAAGATGCTGGAGCAGGAGAAGGAGGGCAGCTTTCAGTTTGTGTGCTGCTTCTACTCATCGGCATTTGTGATGGGAGATCATGTGCCTTCGCAAAGCAGTTGTACCTAGGTGGGTGTTGGACTTCCCACGACTCAGTTTCTTTTGTCACAGGTTGCAAATGGCATCGCTGTTGTCAGAGGCAGACACACAAAAAAAATGCCACACTGCTGAGCTCTGCGATGACGGCATTCTGGTGGTGGCAACAGCATGCATTGATGGGCGTCAGCGTGCTGTCTGGCTGACCCCGGGTGCCGATGCATGCTTTCTGACTGTGCCACTAGCTCCTTGCGACGAACTCCCCCTGCTTCCAACTCGTCTCCTCCTCCTCCTCCTCCTCTCTGTCTCCCCATCTGAACTTTCCCCCTCTTCTTCTTCTCTTCTAGCAGGCACCCACATGACATCCACCGACACATCATCATCAACCGCTTCACTTGTATCTGACACATCAAGAAAGGAAGCAGCAGCGGGTACAACATCATCATCATCACACCGTACCTCCATGTCTGTAATGCTGCCTGACTGAGACATATCACTGTTATCTACATCCTCTGTCAATGATGGTTGCGCATCACTCATTTCTTCCAACTGATGTGTCAATAATGCCTGTGACAGATCAAGTGAAGCAGCTGTGGTGCTAGTGTTGGTGGTGGCGACAGGCGGGCGAGTGGCAATGGTCACTTGAGATGTGCCCAAAGCACAGCTGGACGTAGATGGTGCGTCAAGGTTAGGAGGACTAGGATCGGAAGCTGTAGAAGATTGGGTGTCCTGTGTTAGCCATTCAACTAGGTCCTCCTCAGAACTTTTCACGTCCCCCTGGCACCCTGCGTCTGAACAATGTGCAGACTGACAACGAAAAAAAGACTGATGTTTCAAAGTCAAAAATGTTTATTTTTTAAATATTAGAAGTACTGTCAAAAAAGTGATGATTTACAATTTTTTAAATACTGTTACAAGAAATATGATTGGTGGCACTAATTGGCTAGTGGGCCTGGCACACAGGCTGGCAGGCAGGAGGAAATTGCAATTCAATGGCACGAGCAAACTGATGATTCACAATCTAACAATTTTTAATTGTAAATATTAACAATACTGTTACAACAACTATGATTGGTGTAACTAGTTGGCAAGTGGGCCTGGCACACAGGCTGGCAGGCAGGAGGAAACTGCAATTCAATGGCACTAGGAGACTGAAGATTCACAGTCAAAAAAATTATGATTTAAAATTTTTTCAATACTGTTACAAGAAATATGATTGGTGGCACTAGTGGCTAGTGGGCCTGGCACACACGCTGGCAGGCAGGAGGAAACTGAAATTCAATGGCTCGTGCAAACTGATGATTCACAATCTAACAATTTTTATTTTTAAATATTAACAATACTGTTACAACAAAAATGATTGGTGTAACTAGTTGGCAAGTGGGCCTGGCACACAGGCTGGCAGGCAGGAGGAAACTGCAATTCAATGGCACTAGGAAACTGAAGATTCACAGTCAAAAAAGTTATGATTTAAATTGTTTTCAATACTGTTACAAGAAATATGATAGATGGCACTAGTTGGCTAGTGGGCCTGGCACACACGCTGGCAGGCAGGAGGAAAGTGCAATTCAATGGCACAAGCAAACTGATGATTCACAATCTAACAATTTTTTATTTTAAATATTAACAATACTGTTACAACAAATATGATTGGTGTAACTAGTTGGCAAGTGGGCCTGGCACACAGGCTGGCAGGCAGGAGGTAACTGCAATTCAATGGCACTAGGAGACTGAAGATTCACAGTCCAAAAAGTTATGATTTAAATTTTTTTAAATACAGTTACAAGAAATATGATTGTTGGCACTAGTTGGCTAGTGGGCCTGGCACACACACTGGCAGGCAGGAGGAAACTGCAATTCAATGGCACGAGCAAACTGATGATTCACAATCTAACAATTTTTTATTTTAAATATTAACAATACTGTTACAACAACTATGATTGGTGTAACTAGTTGGCAAGTGGGCCTGACATACAGGCTGGCAGGCAGGATGAAACTGCAATTCAATGGCACTAGGAGACTGAAGATTCACAGTTAAAAAAGTTATGATTTAAAAAAAATTCTATACTGTTACAAGAAATATGATTGGTGGCACTAGTGGCTAGTGGGCCTGGCACACACTCTGGCAGGCAGGAGGAAACTGAAATTCAATGGCACGAGCAAACTGATGATTCACAATCTAACAATTTTTAATTTTAAATATTAACAATACTGTTACAACAAATATGATTGGTGTAACTAGCTGGCAAGTGGGCCTGGCACAAAGGCTGGCAGGCAGGAGGAAACTGCAATTCAATTGCACTAGGAGACTGAAGATTCACAGTCAAAAAAGTTATGATTTACAATTTTTTAAAAACTGTTACAAGAAATATGATAGTTGACACTAATTGGCTAGTGGGCCTGGCACACAGGCTGGCAGGCAAGAGGAAAGTACAATTCAATGGCACGAGCAAACTGATGATTCACAATCTAACAATTTTTAATTTTAAATATTAACAATACTGTTACAACAATTATGGCACTAGGAGACTGAAGATTCGCAGTGAAAAAAGTGATGATTTACAATTTTTTAAATACCGTTACAAAAAATATGATTGGTGGCACTAATTGGCTAGTGGGCTTGGCACACAGGCTGGCAGGCAGGAGGAAAGTGCAATTCAATGGCACGAGCAAACTGATGATTCACAATCTAACAATTTTTAATTTTAAATATTAACAATACTGTTACAACAACTATGATTGGTGTAACTAGTTGGCAAGTGGGCTTGGCACACAGGCTGGCACTAGTGGTGGCAGGCTGGCCTGTGAACTAATATTAAATAACACTCGAAGAGTGATGTAAAAGTTTTTTTTACAACATTTAATGTTATGTTACAACAGATAGGAGTGGTGGACTGGCACTAAGGATGGAAGTAGGCACAGTATATGCTGGCAGCCTGACACACAGGCTGGCACTAATGGCAGCCTGGCAACTAAAATTTAATAACACTAGAAGAGGACTGATGTTAAAAAATTTTTTACATAAAATTTACACTAATGTTGTTACACCAGATATAAGTGGTGGGAAAAAAAAATTAATCTGTGTAACACTATATGATGTGGGCCAGAAACACACAGGCCTGATGGAAAAAGAAATTAAATTACACTAGCAAAATGATTTAAAAATTTTTTTAACTTTAAAATAATGTAAAGCAGATATGAGTCGTGGCTGGTAGGTAGGTTAGCAATTTACCACAGTATGCTGTGTAAGTGAGAAACACACAGGCCTGATAGAAAATTAAATTAGATTACACTAGCAAAATAATTTAAAAGTTTTTCTTTTAAATTTAAAATAATGTTAAGCAGATATGAGCGGTGGCACTGGCTGGCTGCTACGTAGGGCAGCAATTAACAACAGTATGCTCTGTAAGTCAGATACACACAGGCCTGATAGAAAATTAAATTAGATTACACTAGCAAAATGATTTAAAGATTTATTTTTTTTAATTTAAAGAAAAAGGTTAAGCACATATGAGTCATGGCTGATAGCCTTGGAAGGGCAGCAATTAAAAACAGTAGGCTCTGTAAGTCAGATACACACAGGCCTGATAGAAAATGAAATTAGATTACACTAGCAAAATGATTTAAAAGTTTTTTTTTTAATTTAAAATAATGTTATAAGCGGATATAAGTGGTGGCTGGCACAGAGCAATGAACCAGAGTATATACTGTGTGAGCCTGAGACACAGGCCTGATAGAAAATGAAAATAAATTACACTAGCAAAATAATTTCAAATTTTTGTTGGTTAAATTTAAACTAATGTTGTTAGGCAGATATCAGTGGTGGCACTAATCACAGCATATGCTGTGAGCCTCACACACAGGCTGAAAGCCAGGCAAATGCAAATAAAAATACAAAGAAAAAAAAACAAAAAACGACTGAAGTTCTAGCCCTAAAACACCTGTCTAACCCATCACTGAGTACTAATACACCTGTCTAACCCATCACTGAGTACTAATACACCTGTCTAATCCCTCACTGAGCACTAATTCACCTGTATAATCCCTCACTGAGTACTAATACACCTGTCTAACCCCTCACTGAGCACTAATTCACCTGTATAATCCCTCACTGAGTACTAATACACCTGTCTAACCTCTCACTAAGTACTAATACACCTGTCTAACCATCACTGAGCACTAATACACCTTTCTAACCCCTCAGTGAGTACTAATACACCTGTCTAACCCTCACTGAGCACTAATACACCTGTCTAACCCATCACTGAGTACTAATACACTTTTCTAATCCCTCACTGAGCACTAATTCACCGGTATAATCCCTCACTGAGTACTAATACTCCTGTCTAACCATCACTGAGCACTAATACACCTTTCTAACCGCTCACTGAGTACTAATACACCTGTCTAACCCTAACTGAATACTAATACACCTGTATAACCCTCACTGAGCACTAATACACCTGTCTAACCCCTAGCTGAGTACTAATACACCTGTTTAACCATCACTGAGCACTAATACACCTGTCTAAACCCTCACTGAGTTCTAATACACCTGTCTAATCCCTCACTGAGTACTAATACACATGTCTAACTCACACTGAGCACTAATACACCTGTCTAACCCTTCACTGAGCACTAATACACCTGTCTAACCCTCACTGAGCACTGATACACCTGTCTAACCCTCACTGAGCACTAATACACCTGTCTAACCCCTCACTGAGTACTAATACACCTGTCTAACCCTCACTGAGCACTAATACACCTGTCAAACCCCTCACTGAGCACTAATACACCTCTCTAACCCCTCACTGAGCAGTAATAAACATTTCTAACCCTCACTGAGCAGTAATAAACCAGATTAACCCATCACTGAGCACTAATACACCTGTCTAACCCATCACTAAGTACTAATACACCTGTCTAATCCCTCACTGAGCACTAATTCACCTGTATAATCCCTCACTGAGTACTAATACACCTGTCTAACCCACACTGAGTACTAATACACCTGTCTAACCCCTCACTAAGTACTAATCATCCTGTCTAACTATCACTGAGCACTAATACACCTTTCTAACCCCTCACTGAGTACTAATACACCTGTCTAACCCCTCACTGAGTACTAATACACCTGTCTAATCCCTCACTGAGTACTAATACACATGTCTAACCCTCATTGAGCACTAATACACCGGTTGAATCCCTCACTGAGTACTAATACACCTGTCTAACTCACACTGAGCACTAATACACCTGTCTAACCCTTTACTGAGCACTAATACACCTGTCTAACCCTTACTGAGCACTAATACACCTGTCTAACCCCTCGCTGAGTACTAATACACCTGTCTAACGCTAATACACCTGTCAAACCCCTCACTGAGCACTAATACACCTCTCTAACCCCTCACTGAGCAGTAATAAACATGTCTAACCCTGACTGAGCAGTAATACATCGGATTAACCCATCACTGAGCACTAATACACCTGTCTAACCCATCACTGAGTACTAATACACCTGTCTAATCCCTCACTGAGCACTAATTCACCTGTATAATCCCTCACTGAGTACTAATACACCTGTCTAACCCTCACTGAGTACTAACACACCTGTCTAACCCCTCACTAAGTACTAATCATCCTGTCTAACCATCACTGAGCACTAATACACCTTTCTAACCCCTGACTGAGTACTAATACACCTGTCTAACCCTCACTGAGTACTAATACACCTGTCTAATCCCTCACTGAGTACTAATATACCTGTCTAACCCCTCACTGAGTACTAATACACCTGTCTAACCCCTCACTGAGTACTAATACACCTGTCTAATCCCTCACTGAGTACTAATACACCTGTCTAACCATCACTGAGCACTAATACACCTGTTAACCCCTCACTGAGCACTACTACACCTGTTAACCCCTCACTGAGTAATAATACACCTGTCTAACTCTCACTGAGCACTAATACACCTGTTAACCCCTCACTGAGTAATAATACACCTGTCTAACTCTCACCGAGCACTAATACACCTGTCTAACCCTCACTGAGCACTAATACACCTGTCTAACCCCTAACTGAGTACTAATAAACCTGGCTAACCCTCACTGAGCATTAATACACCTGTCTAACCAGGGCCCTCACTGAGTACTAATACACCTGTGTAACCCTCACTGAGCACTAATACACCTGTCTAATCCCTAACTGAGTACTAATACACCTGTATAACCCTCACTGAGCACTAATACACCTGTCTAACCCCTCACTGAGCACTAATACACCTGTCTAACCCTCACTGAGCACTAATACACCTGTCTAATCCCTAACTGAGTACTAATACACCTGTTTAACCATCACTGAGCACTAATACACCTGTCTAACCCCTCACTGAGTACTAATACACCTGTCTAACCCCTCACTGAGTACTAATACACCTGTCTAATCCCTCACTGAGTACTAATGCACATGTCTAACCCTCATTGAGCACTAATACACCGGTTTAATCCCTCACTGAGTACTAATACACCTGTCTAACTCACACTGAGCACTAATACACCTGTCTAACCCTCACTGAGCACTAATACACCTGTCTAACCCCTCACTGAGCACTAATACACCTCTCTAACCCCTCACTGAGCAGTAATAAACATGTCTAACCCTCACTGAGCAGTAATACACAGGATTAACCCATCACTGAGCACTAATACACCTGTCTAACCCATCACTGAGTACTAATACACCTGTCTAATCCCTCACTGAGCACTAATTCACCTGTATAATCCCTCACTGAGTACTAATACACCTGTCTAACCTCTCACTAAGTACTAATACACCTGTCTAACCATCACTGAGCACTAATACACCTTTCTAACCCCTCAGTGAGTACTAATACACCTGTCTAACCCTCACTGAGCACTAATACACCTGTCTAACCCCTCACTGAGCACTAATACACCTGTCTAACCCATCACTGAGTACTAATACACCTTTCTAATCCCTCACTGAGCACTAATTCACCGGTATAATCCCTCACTGAGTACTAATACTCCTGTCTAACCATCACTGAGCACTGATACACCTTTCTAACCCCTCACTGAGTACTAATACACCTGTCTAACCCTAACTGAATACTAATACACCTGTATAACCCTCACTGAGCACTAATACACCTGTCTAACCCCTCACTGAGTACTAATACACCTGTCTAACCCTCACTGAGCACTAATACACCTGTCTAACCCCTCACTGAGTACTAATACTCCTGTCTAACCATCACTGAGCACTGATACACCTTTCTAACCCCTCACTGAGTACTAATACACCTGTCTAACCCTAACTGAATACTAATACACCTGTTTAACCATCACTGAGCACTAATACACCTGTCTAAACCCTCACTGAGTACTAATACACCTGTCTAACCCCTCACTGAGTACTAATACACCTGTCTAACGCTAATACACCTGTCAAACCCCTCACTGAGCACTAATACACCTCTCTAACCCCTCACTGAGCAGTAATAAACATGTCTAACCCTGACTGAGCAGTAATACATCGGATTAACCCATCACTGAGCACTAATACACCTGTCTAACCCATCACTGAGTACTAATACACCTGTCTAATCCCTCACTGAGCACTAATTCACCTGTATAATCCCTCACTGAGTACTAATACACCTGTCTAACCCTCACTGAGTACTAACACACCTGTCTAACCCCTCACTAAGTACTAATCATCCTGTCTAACCATCACTGAGCACTAATACACCTTTCTAACCCCTGACTGAGTACTAATACACCTGTCTAACCCTCACTGAGTACTAATACACCTGTCTAATCCCTCACTGAGTACTAATATACCTGTCTAACCCCTCACTGAGTACTAATACACCTGTCTAACCCCTCACTGAGTACTAATACACCTGTCTAATCCCTCACTGAGTACTAATACACCTGTCTAACCATCACTGAGCACTAATACACCTGTTAACCCCTCACTGAGCACTACTACACCTGTTAACCCCTCACTGAGTAATAATACACCTGTCTAACTCTCACTGAGCACTAATACACCTGTTAACCCCTCACTGAGTAATAATACACCTGTCTAACTCTCACTGAGCACTAATACACCTGTCTAACCCCTCACTGAGTACTAATACACCTGTCTAATCCCTCACTGAGTACTAATGCACATGTCTAACCCTCACTGAGCACTAATACACCTGTCTAACCCCTAACTGAGTACTAATAAACCTGGCTAACCCTCACTGAGCATTAATACACCTGTCTAACCAGGGCCCTCACTGAGTACTAATACACCTGTCTAACCCTCACTGAGCACTAATACACCTGTCTAATCCCTAACTGAGTACTAATACACCTGTATAACCCTCACTGAGCACTAATACACCTGTCTAACCCCTCACTGAGTACTAATACACCTGTCTAACCCCCACTGAGCACTAATACACCTGTCTAACCCTCACTGAGCACTAATACACCTGTCTAATCCCTAACTGAGTACTAATACACCTGTTTAACCATCACTGAGCACTAATACACCTGTCTAACCCCTCACTGAGTACTAATACACCTGTCTAACCCCTCACTGAGTACTAATACACCTGTCTAATCCCTCACTGAGTACTAATACACATGTCTAACCCTCATTGAGCACTAATACACCGGTTTAATCCCTCACTGAGTACTAATACACCTGTCTAACTCACACTGAGCACTAATACACCTGTCTAACCCTCACTGAGCACTAATACACATGTCTAACCCCTCACTGAGCACTAATACACCTCTCTAACCCCTCACTGAGCAGTAATAAACATGTCTAACCCTCACTGAGCAGTAATACACAGGATTAACCCATCACTGAGCACTAATACACCTGTCTAACCCATCACTGAGTACTAATACACCTGTCTAATCCCTCACTGAGCACTAATTCACCTGTATAATCCCTCACTGAGTACTAATACACCTGTCTAACCTCTCACTAAGTACTAATACACCTGTCTAACCATCACTGAGCACTAATACACCTTTCTAACCCCTCAGTGAGTACTAATACACCTGTCTAACCCTCACTGAGCACTAATACACCTGTCTAACCCCTCACTGAGTACTAATACACCTTTCTAATACCTCACTGAGCACTAATTCACCGGTATAATCCCTCACTGAGTACTAATACTCCTGTCTAACCATCACTGAGCACTGATACACCTTTCTAACCCCTCACTGAGTACTAATACACCTGTTTAACCATCACTGAGCACTAATACACCTGTCTAAACCCTCACTGAGTACTAATACACCTGTCTAATCCCTCACTGAGTACTAATACACATGTCTAACTCACACTGAGCACTAATACACCTGTCTAACCCTTCACTGAGCACTAATAAACCTGTCTAACCCTCACTGAGCACTAATACACCTGTCTAGTGCTAATACACCTGTCAAACCCATCACTGAGCACTAATACACCTCTCTAACCCCTCACTGAGCAGTAATATACATTTCTAACCCTCACTGAGCACTAATACACCTGTCTAACCCCTCACTGAGTACTAATACACCTGTCTAATCCCTCACTGAGCACTAATTCACCTGTATAATCCCTCACTGAGTACTAATACACCTGTCTAACCCTCACTGAGCACTAATTCACCTGTATAATCCCTCACTGAGTACTAATACACCTGTCTAACCCTCACTGAGTACTAATACACCTGTCTAACCCCTCACTAAGTACTAATCATCCTGTCTAACTATCACTGAGCACTAATACACCTTTCTAACCCCTCACTGAGTACTAATACACCTGTCTAACCCTCACTGAGTACTAATACACATGTCTAATCCCTCACTGAGTACTAATATACCTGTCTAATCCATCACTGAGTACTAATACACATGTCTAACCCTCACTGAGCACTAATACACTTGTCTAATCCCTCACTGAGCACTAATACACATGTCTTACTCTCACTGAGCACTAATACACATGTCGTACCCTCACTGAGTACTAGTATACCTGTCTAATACCTCACTGAGTAATAATACACCTGTCTAACCCCTCACTGAGTACTAATACACCTGTCTAATCCCTCACTGAGTACTAATTAACCTATCTAATCCCTCACTGAGTACTAATACACCTGTCTAACCCTCACTGAGTACTAATACACCTGTCTAACCCCTCACTGATTACTAGTATACCTGTCTAATCCCTCACTGAGTAATAATACACCTGTCTAACCCCTCACTGAGTACTAATACACCTGTCGAATCCCTCACTGAGTACTAATTAACCTATCTAATCCCTCACTGAGTACTAATACACCTGTCTAACCCTCACTGAGTACTAATACACCTGTCTAACCAGGGTCCTCACTGAGTATTAATACTCCTGTCTAACCCTCACTGAGTACTAATACACCTGTCTAACCCCTCACTGAGTACTAATAAACCTGGCTAACCCTCACTGAGCATTAATACACCTATCTAACCAGGGCCCTCACTGAGTACTAATACACATGTCTAACCCTCACTGAGCACTAATACACCTGTCTAATCCCTAACGGAGTACTAATACACCTGTATAACCCTCACTGAGCACTAATACACCTGTCTAACCCTCACTGAGCACTAATACACCTGTCTAATCCCTAACTGAGTACTAATACACCTGTTTAACCATCACTGAGCACTAATACACCTGTCTATCCCCTCACTGAGTACTAATACACCTGTCTAACCCCTCACTGAGTACTAATACACCTGTCTAATCCCTGATTGAGTACTAATACACATGTCTAACCCTCACTGAGCACTAATACACCTGTCTAACCCCTCACTGAGTACTAATACACCTGTCTAACTATCACTGAGCACTAATACACCTGTCTAACCCCTCACCGAGTACTAATACACATATCTAACCCCTCACTGAGTACTAATACACATATCTAACCCCTCACTGAGTACTAATACACCTGTCTAATCCCTCACTGAGTACTAATGCACATGTCTAACCCTCACTGAGCACTAATACACCTGTCAACCCCTCACTGAGTACTAATAAACATGGCTAACCCTCACTGAGCATTAATACACCTGTCTAACCAGGGCCCTCACTGAGTACTAATACACCTGTCTAACCCTCACTGAGCACTAATACACCTGTCTAATCCCTAACTGAGTACTAATACACCTGTCTAACCCTCACTGAGCACTAATACCCCTGTCTAACCCTCACTGAGTACTAATACACCTGTCTAACCCCTCACTGAGTACTAATAAACCTGGCTAACCCTCACTGAGCATTAATACACCTGTCTAACCAGGGCCCTCACTGAGTACTAATACATCTGTCTAACCCTCACTGAGCACTAATACACCTGTCTAATCCCTAATTGCGTACTAATACACCTGTATAACCCTCACTGAGCACTAATAAACCTGTCTAACCCCTCACTGAGTACTAATACACCTTTCTAACCCTCACTGAGCACTAATACACCTGTCAAACCCTCACTGAGCACTAATACACCTGTCAAACCCTCACTGAGAACTAATACACCTGTCTAATCCCTAACTGAGTACTAATACACCTGTTTAACCATCATTGAGCACTAATACACCTGTCTAACCCCTCACTGAGTAATAATACACCTGTGTAACCCCTCACTGAGTACTAACACACCTGTCTAATCCCTCACTGAGTACTAATACACATGTCTAACCCTCACTGAGAACTAATACACCTGTCCAATCCCTCACTGAGTACTAATACACCTGTCTAACTCTCACTGAGCACTAATACACCTGTCTAACCCTTCAATGAGCACTAATACACCTGTCTAACCCTCACTGAGCACTAATACACCTGTCTAACCCCTCACTGAGTACTAATACACCTGTCTAACGCTAATACACCTGTCAAACCCCTCACTGAGCGCTAATACACCTCTCTAACTCTTCACTGAGCAGTAATACACCTGTCTAACGATAATACACCTGTCTAACCCTCACTGAGCACTAATACACCGGACTAACCCATCACTGAGTACTAATACACCTGTCTAACCCATCACTGAGCACTAATTCACCTGTATAATCCCTCACTGAGTACTAATACACCTGTCTAACCATCACTGAGCACTAATACACCTGTATAACCCCTCACTGAATACTAATACACCTGTCTAACCCTCACTGAGTACTAATACACATGCCTAACCCTCACTGAGCTTTAATACACTTGTCTAATCCCTCACTGAGCACTAATACACCTGTCTAACCCCTCACTGAGTACTAATACACCTGTCTAACCCTCAGTGAGTACTAATACACCTGTTTAACCCTCACTGAGCACTAATACACCTGTATAACCCCTCACTGAGTACTAATACATCTGTCTAATCCCTCACTGAGTACTAATACATCTGTCTAATCCCTCACTGAGTACTAATTAACCTATCTAATCCCTCACTGAGAACTAATACACCTGTCTAACCCTCACTGAGCACTAATACACCTGTCTAACCCCTCACTGAGTACTAATACACCTGTCTAACCCCTCACTGAGTACTAATACACCTGTTTAACCCCTCACTGCACACTAATACACATCTCTAACCATCACTGAGCACTAATACACCTGTCTAACCCTCACTGAGCACTAATACACCTGTCTAATTCTCACTGAGTACTAATACACCGGTCTAACCTTCACTGAGTACTAATACACCTGTCTAACCCTCACTGAGCACTAATTCACCTGTCTAACCCTCACTGAGTACTAATACACCTGTTTAATCCTCACTGAGTACTAATACACATGTCTAACCCCCACTGAGTACTAATACACCTGTCTAGCCCCCACTGAGTACTAATACACCTGTTTAACCCTAACTGAGCACTAATACACCTGTCTTATCCTCACTGAGTACTAATACACCTGTCTAACCCTCACTGAATACTAATACACCGGTCTTATCCTCACTGAGTACTAATACACCTGTCTTACCCTCACTGAGCACTAATACACCTGTCTAACCCTCACTGAGTTCTAATACACCTGTGTTACCCTCACTGAGTACTAATACACCTGTTTAACCCCCACTGAGCACTAATAAACCTGTCTAACCCCTCACTGAGTATTAATACACCTGTCTAACCCCACACTGACCACTAATACACCTGTCTAACCCCTCACTGAGCACTAATACACCTGTCTTACCCTGACTGAATACTAATACACCTGTCTAACCCCTCACTGAGTACTAATACACCTGTCTAACCCTCACTGAATACTAATACACCTGTCTAACCCTCACTGAGTACTAATACATCTGTCTAACCCCTCACTGAGTACTAATACACCTGTCTTACCCTCACTGAGTACTAATACACCTGTCTTACCCTCACTGAGCACTAATACACCTGTCTAACCTCACTGAGTACTAATACACCTGTCTTACCCTCACTGGGTACTAATACACCTGTCTTACCCTCACTGAGTACTAATACATCTGTCTAACCCTCACTGAGTATTAATACACCTGTCTAACCCCTCACTGAGCACTAATACACCTGTCTAACCCCCCACTGAGTACTAATACACCTGTCTTACCCTCACTGAGTACTAATACACCTGTCTTACCCTCACTGAGTACTAATACACCTGTCTTACCCTCACTGAGCACGAATACACCTGTCTAACCTCACTGAGTACTAATACACCTGTCTTACCCTCACTGAGTACTAATACACCTGTCTTACCCTCACTGAGTACTAATACACCTGTCTAACCCTCACTGAGTATTAATACACCTGTCTAACCCCCCACTGAGCACTAATACACCTGTCTAACCCCCCACTGAGCACTAATACACCTGTCTAACCCCTCACTGAGTACTAATACACCTGTCTTACCCTCACTGAATACTAATACACATGTCTAACTCACTGAGCACTAATACACCTGTCTAACCCTTCAATGAGCACTAATACACCTGTCTAATCCCTAACTGATTACTAGTATACCTGTCTAATCCCTCACTGAGTAATAATACACCTGTCTAACCCCTCACTGAGTACTAATACACCTGTCTAATCCCTCACTGAGTACTAATTAACCTATCTAATCCATCACTGAGTACTAATACACCTGTCTAACCCTCACTGAGTACTAATACACCTGTCTAACCCTCACTGAGCACTAATACAACCTGTCTAACCCCTTACTGAGCACTAATACACCTGTCTAACCAGGGCCCTCACTGAGTATTAATACTCCTGTCTAACCCTCACTGAGTACTAATACACCTGTCTAACCCCTCACTGAGTACTAATAAGCCTGGCTAACCCTCACTGAGCATTAATACACCTATCTAACCAGGGCCCTCACTGAGTACTAATACACATGTCTAACCCTCACTGAGCACTAATACACCTGTCTAATCCCTAACGGAGTACTAATACACCTGTATAACCCTCACTGAGCACTAATACACCTGTCTAACCCCTCACTGAGTACTAATACACCTGTCTAACCCTCACTGAGCACTAATACACCTGTCTAATCCCTAACTGAGTACTAATACACCTGTTTAACCATCACTGAGCACTAATACACCTGTCTAACCCCTCACTGAGTACTAATACACCTGTCTAACCCCTCACTGAGTACTAATACACCTGTCTAATCCTTCATTGAGTACTAATACACATGTCTAACCCTCACTGAGCACTAATACACCTGTCTAACCCCTCACTGAGTACTAATACACCTGTCTAACTCTCACTGAGCACTAATACACCTGTCTAATCCCTCACTGAGTACTAATGCACATGTCTAACCCTCACTGAGCACTAATACACCTGTCAACCCCTCACTGAGTACTAATAAACCTGGCTAACCCTCACTGAGCATTAATACACCTGTCTAACCAGGGCCCTCACTGAGTACTAATACACCTGTCTAACCCTCACTGAGCACTAATACACCTGTCTAATCCCTAACTGAGTACTAAAACACCTGTATAACCCCTCACTGAGTGCTAATACATCTGTCTAATCCCTCACTGAGTACTAATTAACCTATCTAATCCCTCACTGAGTACTAATACACCTGTCTAACCCTCACTGAGTACTAATACATCTGTCTAACCCTCACTGAGTACTAATACACCTGTCTAACCCTCACTGAGTACTAATACACCTGTCTAACCCTCACTGAGCACTAATACCCCTGTCTAACCCTCACTGAGTACTAATACACCTGTCTAACCCCTCACTGAGTACTAATAAACCTGGCTAACCCTCACTGAGCATTAATACACCTGTCTAACCAGGGCCCTCACTGTGTACTAATACATCTGTCTAACCCTCACTGAGCACTAATACACCTGTCTAATCCCTAATTGCGTACTAATACACCTGTATAACCCTCACTGAGCACTAATAAACCTGTCTAACCCCTCACTGAGTACTAATACACCTGTCTAACCCTCACTGAGCACTAATACACCTGTCAAACCCTCACTGAGCACTAATACACCTGTCAAACCCTCACTGAGAACTAATACACCTGTCTAATCCCTAACTGAGTACTAATACACCTGTTTAACCATCATTGAGCACTAATACACCTGTCTAACCCCTCACTGAGTAATAATACACCTGTGTAACCCCTCACTGAGTACTAACACACCTGTCTAATCCCTCACTGAGTACTAATACACATGTCTAACCCTCACTGAGAACGAATACACCTGTCTAATCCCTCACTGAGTACTAATACACCTGTCTAACTCTCACTGAGCACTAATACACCTGTCTAATCCCTAACTGAGTACTAATACACCTGTTTAACCATCACTGAGCACTAATACACCCGTCTAACCCTTCACTGAGTACTAATACACCTGTCTAACCCCTCACTGAGTACTAACACACCTGTCTAATCAATCACTGAGTACTAATACACCTGTCTAACTCTCACTGAGCACTAATACACCTGTCTAACCCTCACTGAGCACTAATACACCGGACTAACCCATCACTGAGTACTAATACACCTGTCTAACCCATCACTGAGTACTAATACACCTGTCTAATCCATCACTGAGCACTAATTCACCTGTCTAACCCCTCACTAAGTACTAATACTCCTGTCTAACCATCACTGAGCACTAATACACCTGTATAACCCCTCACTGAATACTAATACAAATGTCTAACCCTCACTGAGTACTAATACACCGGTCTAATCCCTCACTGAGTACTAATACACATGCCTAACCCTCACTGAGCTTTAATACACTTGTCTAATCCCTCACTGAGCACTAATACACCTGTCTTATCCTCACTGAGTACTAATACACCTGTCTTACCCTCACTGAGCACTAATACACCTGTCTAACCCTCACTGAGTTCTAATACACCTGTCTAACCCTTACTGAGTACTAATACACCTGTTTAACCCCCACTGAGCACTAATAAACCTGTCTAACCCCTCACTGAGTATTAATACACCTGTCTAACCCCACACTGACCACTAATACACCTGTCTAACCCCTCACTGAGCACTAATACACCTGTCTTACCCTGACTGAATACTAATACACCTGTCTAACCCCTCACTGAGTACTAATACACCTGTCTAACCCTCACTGAATACTAATACACCTGTCTAACCCTCACTGAGTACTAATACATCTGTCTAACCCCTCACTGAGTACTAATACACCTGTCTTACCCTCACTGAGTACTAATACACCTGTATTACCCTCACTGAGCACAAATACACCTGTCTAACCTCACTGAGTACTAATACACCTGTCTTACCCTCACTGGGTACTAATACACCTGTCTTACCCTCACTGAGTACTAATACATCTGTCTAACCCTCACTGAGTATTAATACACCTGTCTAACCCCCCACTGAGCACTAATACACCTGTCTAACCCCCCACTGAGTACTAATACACCTGTCTTACCCTCACTGAGTACTAATACACCTGTCTTACCCTCACTGAGTACTAATACACCTGTCTTACCCTCACTGAGCATGAATACACCTGTCTAACCTCACTGAGTACTAATACACCTGTCTTACCCTCACTGAGTACTAATACACCTGTCTTACCCTCACTGAGTACTAATACACCTGTCTAACCCTCACTGAGTATTAATACACCTGTCTAACCCCCCACTGAGCACTAATACACCTGTCTAACCCCCCACTGAGCACTAATACTCCTGTCTAGCCCCTCACTGAGTACTAATACACCTGTCTTACCCTCACTGAATACTAATACACATGTCTAACTCACTGAGCACTAATACACCTGTCTAATCCCTAACTGATTACTAGTATACCTGTCTAATCCCTCACTTAGTAATAATACACCTGTCTAACCCCTCACTGAGTACTAATACACCTGTCTAATCCCTCACTGAGTACTAATTAACCTATCTAATCCATCACTGAGTACTAATACACCTGTCTAACCCTCACTGAGTACTAATACACCTGTCTAACCCTCACTGAGCACTAATACAACCTGTCTAACCCCTTACTGAGCACTAATACACCTGTCTAACCAGGGCCCTCACTGAGTATTAAAACTCCTGTCTAACCCTCACTGAGTACTAATACACCTGTCTAACCCCTCACTGAGTACTAATAAGCCTGGCTAACCCTCACTGAGCATTAATACACCTATCTAACCAGGGCCCTCACTGAGTACTAATACACATGTCTAACCCTCACTGAGCACTAATACACCTGTCTAATCCCTAACGGAGTACTAATACACCTGTATAACCCTCACTGAGCACTAATACACCTGTCTAACCCCTCACTGAGTACTAATACACCTGTCTAACCCTCACTGAGCACTAATACACCTGTCTAATCCCTAACTGAGTACTAATACACCTGTTTAACCATCACTGAGCACTAATACACCTGTCTAACCCCTCACTGAGTACTAATACACCTGTCTAACCCCTCACTGAGTACTAATACACCTGTCTAATCCCTCATTGAGTACTAATACACATGTCTAACCCTCACTGAGCACTAATACACCTGTCTAACCCCTCACTGAGTACTAATACACCTGTCTAACTCTCACTGAGCACTAATACACCTGTCTAACCCCTCACCGAGTACTAATACACATATCTAACCCCTCACTGAGTACTAATACACATATCTAACCCCTCACTGAGTACTAATACACCTGTCTAATCCCTCACTGAGTACTAATGCACATGTCTAACCCTCACTGAGCACTAATACACCTGTCAACCCCTCACTGAGTACTAATAAACCTGGCTAACCCTCACTGAGCATTAATACACCTGTCTAACCAGGGACCTCACTGAGTACTAATACACCTGTCTAACCCTCACTGAGCACTAATACACCTGTCTAATCCCTAACTGAGTACTAAAACACCTGTATAACCCCTCACTGAGTGCTAATACATCTGTCTAATCCCTCACTGAGTACTAATTAACCTATCTAATCCCTCACTGAGTACTAATACACCTGTCTAACCCTCACTGAGTACTAATACATCTGTCTAACCCTCACTGAGTACTAATACACCTGTCTAACCCTCACTGAGTACTAATACACCTGTCTAACCCTCACTGAGCACTAATACCCCTGTCTAACCCTCACTGAGTACTAATACACCTGTCTAACCCCTCACTGAGTACTAATAAACCTGGCTAACCCTCACTGAGCATTAATACACCTGTCTAACCAGGGCCCTCACTGAGTACTAATACATCTGTCTAACCCTCACTGAGCACTAATACACCTGTCTAATCCCTAATTGCGTACTAATACACCTGTCTAACCCTCACTGAGTACTAATACACCTGTCTAACCCTCACTGAGCACTAATACAACCTGTCTAACCCCTTACTGAGCACTAATACACCTGTCTAACCAGGGCCCTCACTGAGTATTAAAACTCCTGTCTAACCCTCACTGAGTACTAATACACCTGTCTAACCCCTCACTGAGTACTAATAAGCCTGGCTAACCCTCACTGAGCATTAATACACCTATCTAACCAGGGCCCTCACTGAGTACTAATACACATGTCTAACCCTCACTGAGCACTAATACACCTGTCTAATCCCTAACGGAGTACTAATACACCTGTAAAACCCTCACTGAGCACTAATACACCTGTCTAACCCCTCACTGAGTACTAATACACCTGTCTAACCCTCACTGAGCACTAATACACCTGTCTAATCCCTAACTGAGTACTAATACACCTGTTTAACCATCACTGAGCACTAATACACCTGTCTAACCCCTCACTGAGTACTAATACACCTGTCTAACCCCTCACTGAGTACTAATACACCTGTCTAATCCCTCATTGAGTACTAATACACATGTCTAACCCTCACTGAGCACTAATACACCTGTCTAACCCCTCACTGAGTACTAATACACCTGTCTAACTCTCACTGAGCACTAATACACCTGTCTAACCCCTCACCGAGTACTAATACACATATCTAACCCCTCACTGAGTACTAATACACATATCTAACCCCTCACTGAGTACTAATACACCTGTCTAATCCCTCACTGAGTACTAATGCACATGTCTAACCCTCACTGAGCACTAATACACCTGTCAACCCCTCACTGAGTACTAATAAACCTGGCTAACCCTCACTGAGCATTAATACACCTGTCTAACCAGGGCCCTCACTGAGTACTAATACACCTGTCTAACCCTCACTGAGCACTAATACACCTGTCTAATCCCTAACTGAGTACTAAAACACCTGTATAACCCCTCACTAAGTGCTAATACATCTGTCTAATCCCTCACTGAGTACTAATTAACCTATCTAATCCCTCACTGAGTACTAATACACCTGTCTAACCCTCACTGAGTACTAATACATCTGTCTAACCCTCACTGAGTACTAATACACCTGTCTAACCCTCACTGAGTACTAATACACCTGTCTAACCCTCACTGAGCACTAATACCCCTGTCTAACCCTCACTGAGTACTAATACACCTGTCTAACCCCTCACTGAGTACTAATAAACCTGGCTAACCCTCACTGAGCATTAATACACCTGTCTAACCAGGGCCCTCACTGAGTACTAATACATCTGTCTAACCCTCACTGAGCACTAATACACCTGTCTAATCCCTAATTGCGTACTAATACACCTGTATAACCCTCACTGAGCACTAATAAACCTGTCTAACCCCTCACTGAGTACTAATACACCTGTCTAACCCTCACTGAGCACTAATACACCTGTCAAACCCTCACTGAGCACTAATACACCTGTCAAACCCTCACTGAGAACTAATACACCTGTCTAATCCCTAACTGAGTACTAATACACCTGTTTAACCATCATTGAGCACTAATACACCTGTCTAACCCCTCACTGAGTAATAATACACCTGTGTAACCCCTCACTGAGTACTAACACACCTGTCTAATCCCTCACTGAGTACTAATACACATGTCTAACCCTCACTGAGAACTAATACACCTGTCTAATCCCTCACTGAGTACTAATACACCTGTCTAATCCCTCACTGAGCACTAATACACCTGTCTAACCCTTCAATGAGCACTAATACACCTGTCTAACCCTCACTGAGCACTAATACACCTGTCTAACCCCTCACTGAGTACTAATACACCTGTCTAACGCTAATACACCTGTCAAACCCCTCATTGAGTGCTAATACACCTCTCTAACTCTTCACTGAGCAGTAATACACCTGTCTAACGATAATACACCTGTCTAACCCTCACTGAGCACTAATACACCGGACTAACCCATCACTGAGTACTAATACACCTGTCTAACCCATCACTGAGTACTAATACACCTGTCTAATCCATCACTGAGCACTAATTCACTTGTCTAACCCCTCACTAAGTACTAATACTCCTGTCTAACCATCACTGAGCACTAATACACCTGTATAACCCCTCACTGAATACTAATACACTTGTCTAACCCTCACTGAGTACTAATACACCGGTCTAATCCCTCACTGAGTACTAATACACATGCCTAACCCTCACTGAGCTTTAATACACTTGTCTAATCCCTCACTGAGCACTAATACACCTGTCTAACCCCTCACTGAGTACTAATACACCTGTTTAACCCTCACTGAGCACTAATACACATGTCTAACCCCTCACTGAGTATTAATTCACCTGTCTAACCCTCACTGAGTACTAATACACCTGTCTAAAACCTCACTGAGTACTAATACCTCTGTCTAACCCTCACTGAGTACTAATACACCTGTCTAACCCCTCACTGAGTACTAATACACCTGTCTAACCCTCACTGAGTACTAATACACCTGTCTAATCCCTCACTGAGTACTAATACACCTGTCTAATCCCTCACTGAGTACTAATACACCTGTATAACCCCTCACTGAGTACTAATACATCTGTCTAATCCCTCACTGAGTACTAATACATCTGTCTAATCCCTCACTGAGTACTAATTAACCTATCTAATCCCTCACTGAGAACTAATACACCTGTCTAACCCTCACTGAGCACTAATACACCTGTCTAACCCCTCACTGAGTACTAATACACCTGTCTAACCCCTCACTGAGTACTAATACACCTGTCTAACCCCTCACTGAGCACTAATACACCTGTCTAATTCTCACTGAGTACTAATACACCGGTCTAACCCTCACTGAATACTAATACACCTGTCTAACCCTCACTGAGCACTAATTCACCTGTCTAACCCTCACTGAGTACTAATACACCTGTTTAATCCTCACTGAGTACTAATACACCTGTCTAACCCCCACTGAGTACTAATACACCTGTCTAGCCCCCACTGAGTACTAATACACCTGTTTAACCCTCCACTGAGCACTAATACACCTGTCTAACCCCCCACTGAGCACTAATACACCTGTCTAACCCCTCACTGAGTACTAATACACCTGTCTTACCCTCACTGAATACTAATACACATGTCTAACCCTCACTGAGCACTAATACACCTGTCTAATCCCTCACTGAGTACTAATACACCTGTCTAACTGACTGAGCACTAATACACCTGTCTAACCCTTCAATGAGCACTAATACACCTGTTTAACCATCACTGAGCACTAATACACCCGTCTAACCCTTCACTGAGTACTAATACACCTGTCTAACCCCTCACTGAGTACTAACACACCTGTCTAATCCCTCACTGAGTACTAATACACCTGTCTAACTCTCACTGAGCACTAATACACCTGTCTAACCCTTCAATGAGCACTAATACACCTGTCTAACCCTCACTGAGCACTAATACACCTGTCTAACCCCTCACTGAGTACTAATACACCTGTCTAACGCTAATACACCTGTCAAACCCCTCACTGAGCGCTAATACACCTCTCTAACTCTTCACTGAGCAGTAATACACCTGTCTAACGATAATACACCTGTCTAACCCTCACTGAGCACTAATACACCGGACTAACCCATCACTGAGTACTAATACACCTGTCTAACCCATCACTGAGTACTAATACACCTGTCTAATCCATCACTGAGCACTAATTCACCTGTATAATCCCTCACTGAGTAATAATACACCTGTCTAATCCTCACTGAGTACTAATACAACTGTCTAACCCCTCACTAAGTACTAATACTCCTGTCTAACCATCACTGAGCACTAATACACCTGTATAACCCCTCACTGAATACTAATACACCTGTCTAACACTCACTGAGTACTAATAGACCTGTCTAATCCCTCACTGAGTACTAATACACATGCCTAACCCTCACTGAGCTTTAATACACTTGTCTAATCCCTCACTGAGCACTAATACACCTGTCTAACCCCTCACTGAGTACTAATACAACTGTCTAACCCTCAGTGAGTACTAATACACCTGTTTAACCCTCACTGAGCACTAATACATATGTCTAACCCCTCACTGAGTACTAATTCACCTGTCTAACCCTCACTGAGTACTAATACACCTGTCTAAAACCTCACTGAGTACTAATACCTCTGTCTAACCCTCACTGAGTACTAATACACCTGTCTAACCCCTCACTGAGTACTAATACACCTGTCTAACCCTCACTGAGTACTAATACACCTGTCTAATCCCTCACTGAGTACTAATACACCTGTATAACCCCTCACTTAGTACTAATACATCTGTCTAATCCCTCACTGAGTACTAATACATCTGTCTAATCCCTCACTGAGTACTAATTAACCTATCTAATCCCTCACTGAGAACTAATACACCTGTCTAACCCTCACTGAGCACTAATACACCTGTCTAACCCCTCACTGAGTACTAATACACCTGTCTAACCCCTCACTGAGTACTAATACACCTGTTTAACCCCTCACTGCGCACTAATACACATCTCTAACCATCACTGAGCACTAATACACCTGTCTAACCCTCACTGAGCACTAATACACCTGTCTAATTCTCACTGAGTACTAATACACCGGTCTAACCCTCACTGAGTACTAATACACCTGTCTAACCCTCACTGAGCACTAATTCACCTGTCTAACCCTCACTGAGTACTAATACACCTGTTTAATCCTCACTGAGTACTAATACACCTGTGTAACCCCCACTGAGTACTAATACACCTGTCTAGCCCCCACTGAGTACTAATACAACTGTTTAACCCTAACTGAGCACTAATACACCTGTCTTATCCTCACTGAGTACTAATACACTTGTCTAACCCTCACTGAATACTAATACACCGGTCTTATCCTCACTGAGTACTAATACACCTGTCTTACCCTCACTGAGCACTAATACACCTGTCTAACCCTCACTGAGTTCTAATACACCTGTGTTACCCTCACTGAGTACTAATACACCTGTCTAACCCTCACTGAGTACTAATACACCTGTTTAACCATCACTGAGCACTAATACACCTGTCTAACCCTCACTGAGCACTAATACACCTGTCTAATTCTCACTGAGTACTAATACACCGGTCTAACCCTCACTGAGTACTAATACACCTGTCTAACCCTCACTGAGCACTGATTCACCTGTCTAACCCTCACTGAGTACTAATACACCTGTTTAATCCTCACTGAGTACTAATACACCTGTGTAACCCCCACTGAGTACTAATACACCTGTCTAGCCCCCACTGAGTACTAATACACCTGTTTAACCCTAACTGAGCACTAATACACCTGTCTTATCCTCACTGAGTACTAATACACTTGTCTAACCCTCACTGAATACTAATACACCGGTCTTATCCTCACTGAGTACTAATACACCTGTCTTACCCTCACTGAGCACTAATACACCTGTCTAACCCTCACTGAGTTCTAATACACCTGTGTTACCCTCACTGAGTACTAATACACCTGTCTAACCCTCACTGAGTACTAATACACCTGTTTAACCCCCACTGAGCACTAATACACCTGTCTAACCCCTCACTGAGTATTAATACACCTGTCTAACCCCACACTGAGCACTAATACACCTGTCTAACCCCTCACTGAGCACTAATACACCTGTCTTACCCTGACTGAATACTAATACACCTGTCTAACCCCTCACTGAGTACTAATACACCTGTCTAACCCTCACTGAATACTAATACACCTGTCTAACCCTCACTGAGTACTAATACATCTGTCTAACCCCTCACTGAGTACTAATACACCTGTCTTACCCTCACTGAGTACTAATACACCTGTCTTACCCTCACTGAGCACGAATACACCTGTCTAACCTCACTGAGTACTAATACACCTGTCTTACCCTCACTGGGTACTAATACACCTGTCTTACCCTCACTGAGTACTAATACATCTGTCTAACCCTCACTGAGTACTAATACACCTGTCTTACCCTCACTGAGTACTAATACACCTGTCTTACCCTCACTGAGTACTAATACACCTGTCTAACCCTCACTGAGTATTAATACACCTGTCTAACCCCCCACTGAGCACTAATACACCTGTCTAACCCCCCACTGAGCACTAATACACCTGTCTAACCCCTCACTGAGTACTAATACACCTGTCTTACCCTCACTGAATACTAATACACCTGTCTAACTCCTCACTGAGCAGACTGAGGTAAGTTTGTATTTATTTTAACTAGGTAGAGTAGTTAGTAAATACTTATTAACTATTTACTAGCTACCTAGTTAAAATAAATACAAAGTTACCTGTAAAATAAAACCTAACCTGTCTTACACTAACACCTAACATTACACTACAATTAAATAAATTACATTAATTAAATACAATTAACTAAATTACAAAAAAAAACACAAAATAAAAAAGAAATTATCAGATATTTAAACTAATTACACCTTATCTAATAGCCCTAACAAAATAAAAAAGCCCCCCCCCCCAAAATAGGGCATTTAGCTCTTTTTCCACCCAAACCCTAATCTAAAAATAAAACCCACCCAATAAACCCTTAAAAAAAGCCTAACACTAACCCCCAAAGATCCACTTAAAATTTTTGAAGACCCAACATCCATCCTCAACAAAGCCGGCAGAAGTCCTCAACGAAGTGGCAGATGTCTTCATCCAACCAGGCAGAAGTCTTCATCCAACCGGGCAGAAGTCTTCATCCAGAATGCATCTTCTATCTTCATCCATCCGGCGCAGAGTGGGTCCATCTTCAAGACATCCGGTGCGGAGCATCCTCTTCAATCGACGTCTTCTTGAACAATGAATTCTCCTTTAAATGATGTCATCCAAGATGGCGTCCCTTGAATTCCGATTGGCTGATAGAATTCTATCAGCCAATCGGAATTAAAGGTGAAAAAATCCTATTGGCTGATGCAATCAGCCAATAGGATTGAGCTCACATTCTATTGGCTGTTCCAATCAGCCAATAGAATGCAAGCTCAATCCTATTGGCTGATTGCATTAGCCAATCAAATTGAAGCTCAATCCTAATGGCTGATTGCATCAGCCAATATGATTTTTTCACCTTTAATTCCAATTGGCTGATATCATTCTATCAGCCAATCGGAATTCAAGTGACACCATCTTGGATGACGTCATTTAAAGGAGAATTCATTGTTCAAGAAGATGTCGATTAAAGAGGATGCTCCGCGCCAGATGTCTTGAAGATGGAGCCGCTCCGCGCCGGATGGATGAAGATAGAAGATGCCGTCTGGATGAAGACTTCTGCCCAAAAAAAAAAAAAGAAAAGTCATCAATTATCTATTGCAAAAAGTCCATCTAATCTTAGTATGTGAATTGGGGCTTTCTTTCTTATATTTTTTAGCATCCGGACAATTTGTATAGCTGTAGTGATTAATGCATATTCTTCCTTTACAAAATACTTATCAAGCCAAAAGAAGATAATACTTGCGGGTGTAAAACACACCGGTTGGCTTACAAACCTATTTAACCAAAATATAATTTTGTCCCATAACTGATGTATCTTCGGGCAATACCATAAGCAGTGGAGTATATCAGCCTGCGGAGCGTAACAATGGAAACAGGTCCCTTTACATTTCTTATCCCATTTGGCTAGACGTACAGGGGGAATATAAGCAGAATGTATCAAGTAACTATGCGATTCTTTCCAGGAGGTAAATTTGTAACCAACCACCTCTATGCTCTGTTTAATATTTTGGACAGATAACTCTGGAAATAACTTTAGCCACCTATTGTTTAGGGATTCTAAATGTAAATTACCAAGATTTTTCATTATCATTCCAAATTGATATAGAATGATAGCCCACCCGATAAATTTGAATCCCACTTCCTATTATCCCCAACTGGGAGTTGCAAGGGGGGTTTTGGACTATGTGTTTATAAAATTGTCTGACTTGCAAAAATGCAAAAAAATGTTGCTTTGGTAAATCAAATTTTTCTTGTAACTGTGCGAAAGATTTAAATATCCCAGACTAATTCTCAATTAGTTGACCCAAATACTCTATACCCACCCTTTTCCAAATATGGAAAATTCCATAACTCAATCCTGGCGCAAACTCCGGGTGTCCCAGGATGGGGAGAAATTTGGAGAATCTAAAACTTATCTTGAGTTCCATACAACATTTCTGCCAAGCTTTAACCTTATTGCTTATAATCTTGATATTCAATACCGAAGATGGCAATCTATCCATGGGGGTATGTAAAATAGCTACTAGGGAAAAGGGCCTTATTGAACTACCCTCTATATCTGTAAAAGAACAATAATCTTTTTCGGTAATCCAGTAGATTGCTATTTTCAACATTGTGACTTGATTATATAATTTATTATTAGGAAGCCCAAACCCTCCATATTCTTTATCAAGATTTAGGATATTTTTTGATAATCTCACCCTTCCTGAACCCCATATAAATACTTTACACTCTTTATCGTATCTCTTTATATCCATATTTTTAATAAAAATTGAGAGATTCTGCAATATGTACAACAAACGTGGGAATACGAATATTTTCAAAACCATAATTTTAGCCGATACAGACATTGGAATTGGTCTCCACTTTTCTAATAAAAGTCTAGTTTCTTGAAAAACTTTAAGGTGATTTAAAGTATACCACATCCCTGGGTTTAAACTAAGATATATGCCAAGATATTTAATTTGTTCAACCTCTCGAAATGGATGGTGGCAAGTGTGTCTATTAGGTTGTGTAATCCAAAGTAGTTCTGACTTTGGGTAATTTACTTTATATCCAGAAAATTATCCAAATTCATTAATTATTTCTAATAATATCGGAATGTCCTTAGCAGTTCTAGATAAAAAAAAGTAATAGGTCATCTGCATATAGTGATAAGATTACATTACCATCTCCCAATTCCAGTTAATACTTGTCTGAGTCTTACTGCTAATGGCTCTATCGAGAGGTTGAACAATAAAGGTGCCAAGGGACATCCTTGTCTAGTCCCTTTCTTCAACGTTATCTTAGGGGAGAATTGCCCATTTATAAACGTGGAGCAAGGTACCTTATAAATTAATTTAACAAAGTTGAGAAAATTACCACTGATACCAAACCGGGATAGTGAAGTGAATAAATGATCCCAAACTATTGTGTCAAACGCTTTTTCAGCGTCTAAGGTTAAAAGAGCCAAATCTACCTCACCTATTTTGGCTCCCTCCTTAACTTTGTTCCAATACTGGCTCAAAACTAACAAAACCTTTTGGATATTCTTGGATATGTTCCTACCTGGCATAAATCCCGTTTGGTCTGAGTGAATCAAATTACTAATATATTTTTTTCAGTCTCTCTGCTACTATTGCTGTAAGAAATTTATAATCATTGTTTAACAATGATATTGGCCTGTAGGCATTAGGATTTTCAGGATCTTTATCTTTTTTGTGGATAAGAATAACCGTGGAGGCAGCAAAGTGATTTGATTCTGAATAATTTTTAATAAAGTAGTGATTAAATAAATCTCGCAACGTTTCTCCTATTTCCTTTTTAAGTATTCGATAAAATTCTGCAGGTATTTGATCAGGTCCTGGAGCGTTATTTAATTTAACTTTATCTATAGCTTTTAAGATTTATTGTTCCGATATAGGTTGATTTAATTCTATCATTTCCTCCGGTGTTAATTGTGGGAGAGATACTGTGACATACCCCTCTGTCAGTACTGAAAGGGTTAACTTTGTTCAGCTTTGAGAAGCTATTTTCTAAAGACAGGTTTCCTGGCAGCATCTATTGTGTACTGTAATTAGGTTTATGTGATAAGCATTCACATTGTTTTATCACCTACAGAGAGAAGACTTCCAGGTGATAAGAAGGACTCCATTGTTTTCTTGTGTTTAAATTGTTTATTTGCTTAAGTAATGTAATCCTATTGTATCATGTCAAAGGGCGTCTTCCCTCTATCTAATGTAAAATACTCTTCCAACCCCCCATCTGGTCTCAGACCTGCATAAATACTGGGCATATAGCCCTCAATAAAGTACATTCTGTTTTTACCTTCAATATGGAGCCTGGTCTCATGTTTGAGGGGAGAATTAGCTGGGTTGTGTGTTGCTGATCCCATATTCAGGACATCTTTCATCTGGTATTAGCCCTTGGTATCCGGGTGATACCATAACAATTGGTGGCAAGCGACGGGATGATCCTCATCGCCCAGAAGAGCAACTACACAAGCCAGTAACCTCAGGAAGAGGGGGATTATTACAATACTGGCTAAGATGGAAGGAGTACCAGGGACCGAAGGAACCAATGGGCCCAGCATATCAGACAGAACCCCCGAAGAAGCAAGCTTTGATCGGGCGGTTAAAATAAGACTGGCACATTATGGCCCCAACCCGTCTGTGGAAATTATCGACCGGGTCATAGCAGCTGTGGAGGCCAACCTACTTCACCAAAGCGGCGCTGCAGCAGCCCAAGTCACAGCAACCCCAGTGGAAAAGAGAAAAGTAAATTTTGCAGCTTTTAAAAACTTCCTGGAAACAGAAGGAGAGATTGATGGGTACCTTGCAGATTTTGAGAGGCAATGTGCACTACACAAGGTACCCGCAGAGGACTGGGTCATGATATTATCCGGAAAATTATCCGGCCGGGCCAGCAAGGCTTTTCGGGCCATTCCAGATGAGGAAGTCGGGGATTATAATGCTGTAAAAGAGGCTCTGCTCTCCAGGTATGCGGTTACACCGGAGGCATACAGGAGACGTTCAGAGACAATGTTAAACTAGCTGGAGATTCCTATGTTGAGTGGGCATGTAAGGTGCACCGCACAGCAGCTCACTGGATAGCGGGGTGCCAAGCTGTATCCGGGGAAGAGACGCTGCAGCTATTCCTGTTGGAACATTGCTTCGACAAGTTACCCGCAGGAGTTCAAGAGTGGGTTCGGGACCGTAAACCCTCCACCCTGCATGAAGCGGCTCGCTTGGCACATGAGTATACGGATGCCAACAAACTGGACACTGCTACCACTAAGCCCCTTGCCAGAGTGGAGTACTGACCCACAGTCACCCCAGCAGCTATCAGTTACCAACCCCCGGTGCACCGCTCTACCACACGGCCTCCAGCCACGAACTATCCTCAGAGAGCCCGGTTCAATTCACAGGGCTACTCACAACCTATTCGGTGCTTTGGATGTAAGCAACTAGGGCACAAAAGACCAGAGTGTTCCCTAAATGCAGCGAACCAAGCACAGTCCTGGAGAAGACCTGCTGGCGGAATCCCACGTAACCCTCAGCCTGCGGCCCACTGCATAAAGGTGGAAGAATGCTGGGGCATCCTACATGAAGCAGACCCCGTGCAAGCTGCCCACCGGAATGACTGGCAACTGGTTAAAATGAATGGGAAGGAGGTCAGTGGTCTACGAGATACTGGTGCTACCATGACCTTGCTCCAAAAGAACTTGGTGTCTGAGAACCAGCACACCAGAGACACTGTGACTGTGAGGGTAGCAGCGGGCGCTGTGTTCCGCCTACCTGTTGCCCGGGTACATTTGGATTGGGGAGTGGGCTCTAGACATGTGAATGTGGGGGTCATGAAGGACTTACCAGCTGATGTTCTCCTTGGAAATGACTTGGCCCCCCTTGTTTCTGCATACGCTCCCATGGGTCCCGCCGATGTTAACCCTGTGACTACCCGTGCCCAGATCCGTGCCACAGAGACTGACCCACCTGCTGCTGAGCCCCAGGACGCTGAGCTCAGTAAATCTCTATCCCCCATTGATACGTGGAAGTCCCGTTACAATGCGCTGATGAAGGAGAAGAGTCAAGTAGAGGATAAAATGGTCACGTTAAACAATCACGTAACAGTGCTAGCGGGAGAGAAGAGGAGCGCAGAGGAAAAAGCGCATTTAGAACGTGAATCTCTGCTAGACAAGCTGCACTGACAGACCGCAGAAAACACCAGCTTCAGAGTGGAACATGAAACATTAAAGACAAACTTAGCGACACTGGAGGAGAAGCTGACGCTGGCTCATAGTGAGGTGCAGCAGCTCAAGGGCAACCTACGTCAGCATGAAGGGCTTGTGGATACCTATAAAGAGCAGGTACAAAACAAACTCGTAAAGAAGCCGATGAGATTTTGAAGGACTGTTTAGCCCTACTCTGGGCACTGAAGAAGTTGAACCCTTATTTATATGGACAGGAATTCTCTCTCATAACGGGAATACAGATAGATTGTCCCGGCAAACTGACATGCCTACCACCTCCTAGTCCGGTCATCCCCAAGTTGACCCACCAAAGGGTCAAGCCGGGTCTGCCGGAGTGTCCCACCAGGAGGGAGCCGTGTGACAGACCCCTCTGTCAGTACTGGAAGGGTTAACTTTGTTCAGCTTTGAGAAGCTATTTTCTAAAGACAGGTTTCCTGGCAGCATCTATTGTGTACTGTAATTAGGTTTGTGTGATAAGCATTCAAATTGTTTAATCACCTACAGAGAGAAGAATTCCAGGTGATAAGAAGGACTCCATTGTTTTCTTGTGTTTAAATTGTTTATTTGGTTAAGTAATGTAATCCTATTGTATCATGTCAAAGGGCGTCTTCCCTCTATCTAATGTAAAATACTCTTCCAACCCCCCATCTGGTCTCAGACCTGCATAAATACTGGGCATATAGCCCTCAATAAAACACATTCTGTTTTTACCTTCAATATGGAGCCTGGTCTCATGTTTGAGGGGAGAATTAGCTGGGTTGTGTGTTGCTGATCCCATATTCAGGACATCTTTCATCTGGTATTAGCCCTTGGTATCAGGGTTATACCATAACAGATACATTGTTCCAAAATTTCTCTTTAGCTTTCTGATTACAAGGTCCTACGGAATATATTTCTTGATAGTGTTCATACATTGTTTGTCAAATCTCGCTTGGAGTTGTATATCTTGTATCCCCTTTTATAATGCTAGTAATATTTTTCCTCCCCTCCTTTCCCCCCTTAATTATTTTAGATAAGACTTTTGCTGACCTCCCATGATGACTGGAAAAGAAGGCGTTTGCCCTCCTATCCTGCTTTGCGCTTTTTATTTTTAAAAATCCCTCTCTTTCTGTTTTAGCTTTTATATAGCTAGTCCAAGTTACATTATTAGGGTTATTGAGATATGCTTTATAGGTATTTTTAAGTTGATTTGACAGTTGATGGTCTCGCTACTGCATCTTTTTCTTCCATTTAACCAAGTAAGCTTTTATTTCGCCCCGTAGAACCGCCTTAGCGGCTCCCCAAAAGATCTCTATCTTCTGATAATAACTTTTAATTTCAATTTTATATTGATTCCATTTATGAACTAGGAATCTATTAAAGTCAGTATCTAGCACAAGATATTTAGGAAAAAAGAAATTATTAGCTCCTATCTTCCGGTGCCTAATACCCTTTATAACTAAGCCAACTATCGCGTGATCAGAAATAACTATATTGTTTATCGTGGGGTCTAATTCTAGAGACAACATAGAGTCATTAATTAAAAAGAGATCTATACGTGACATTATTTTATGTGTTTTGGATATACATGAAAATGCTCTTAAGTCAGGATTCTTTATACACCAAATATCATGGAGGTTTAATTTGTTACGAAAATTACAAAACAATCTTTCTTCTGCTTTTCTGCCTGCAACCTGCTTGCCAAGTCTAGTTCTGTCTAATACTGGAGTCGTTGTCATATTGAAATCCCCAGCAATAATAAGATTTCTGTCCAGGTAGGGAAAAAGCTTAATATATATGTTGTCCCAAAACTTTAAGTCTAGTTCATTAGGGCCATACACATTACAACTAATTATTGAAGTATTACCATATTCTATTTCAACTATAATAAATCTTCCACCCGAATCCTGTTCCGTTATATTCAAACTTTTTAGCAAAAAGAATCGCTACTCCTCTCTTATGTTTAGGCCCAGGGGCCGATATCACTTCACCTACCCATTTACATTTGAGTTTTGCCATCTCTACCTCCTGTAAATGGTACTCTTGTAGTAAAGCAATGTCGGGGTTCTTTTTCTTTTAATAGTTTTAAAATTAAAGATCTCTTAACCGGTGAGGTTATCCCCCCCACATTCCAAGATATTAAGTTAGGCATTAATTCTTCTAAATCTTACAACCCGAAAGCACACCAGAGAAAAACAGGGAGGGGGGAGAAAGGAGAGAGAAAAAGACAAAAAAAAAAAAAAACCCAGACAGACACTCCAAATGCATAAAGACCAACAAAATATACACAACATAAAAACAACCCATATTAAAAACCTCCGACTTGGCTTGTTACGGTTGCCTCCAAGCTGGCTGGAAGTTGGACCGTAGAAAAGGATGCTCCTAGCGCTCACCAAAGAATCATCAGCACCATAGTCAGCAATCCCTGTAGTGATATTAGCTGAAGCTGTCCCCTACAAACATGAGTCAAAGCTTCAAGTTAGAGGGTCAAAAATAGGTCTGATTAGACAATGGGAAAGTTGATCACTAAACCTAATTAGAGCTAATCCCAGCAGACTTGTATGTAGAATAGGTTTCTTGAAGCTGAACAAAATTTAACTCTTAATGGCACACAATGAAACTGAACCAAGTGGGAGAAAGCCAGGGACAAGTCATTTCACAGGTCTGGGGACATAGTCTTAAAGGGGGCATTGTTCACCAGAGTCACAATATGTCCCCAGACGTTTCCCAAAGGGCCACACACACCCAACAAAAGTCAATATACTCTCAGGGGCACAATCTTCCAGGGGCCATAGTCATGAGGAAGGAGGCTGGCAAATAGGCTTCTCCAAAATCCAGGGAAGCAGGGCAACCTTCCATTTAAAGGGCCAGTCACAAATAGCAGTTTGTAACATATCTCCCCTTTTGGAGGGAGACTAACAAGGCACCTGACCTTCTGTCGGTCAGTGCCTAAGTTAGTCTCGCAACCCACCCACAAATAAACACTAGCAGCAAAGCAGCCCCCCCACAACAAGTAGCACTGGCCTGTAGGTTCCAGGTTATAGGATGAAAGTGTAGCATCCTCTGCCTTCCTGGCGCAGCTGTGCAAATAGCTGATGGTACTTGGGGGGCAGAGGCCAGCGGCACTCTGCCCTGGTGCCAGCGCTTCTGCTGGGGTGAGGGGTTTGCAGGCCAGTCCTGTAACAAGGGGGTCTGTAGGGCAGAGGCCAGCAGCGCTCTGTTCTGATGCCAGCTCTTCTGCTGGGGGAATTGGGGCATAGTCCTGCCCGGTGGCAAAGGGAACGTGGGGGTCAGTGGGGGTTAACATCTCCACTGTTAACCCTGGGCCCAAGTTAGGAGTTAGCTGGGGAGGGGGAGATTGGCTTACCTCCTCCTCCTGATACTCCGGTGGCCGTTGGGAAGGGAGGTCGATGCTCTCCGCTTCCTGTGGAACATGCTGCGGCTGGGGAGAGAGACCGGTTGTCTCCTCTCCCTGGAAGGCACACTCCGGCTGGGGAGGGAGGTCGATGCTCTCCCCTCCCTGTAGCTGGGTCTGTCGCTGGGGATCTGGGCCGCCTGCCCAGCATCCCTGTAGGGCCGGTAGAGAGACTGCGGTCCCATCTCCACCTGCCTGCTGGGGGTCCTCCCAGGACCAGTCTATGAGGCCTGCTGCCTCTGGTATCTCTGGCTGGGGAAGGGGACTGGTTGTCTCTTCCCTCTGCACGGTATACTGCCGCTGGGGAGGGAGGTCGCTGCTCTCCTCTCCCTGTAACTCTGGCTGCCGCTGGGAAGGGAGGTCGTTGCTCTCCGCTCCCTGTGACTCACTTTCTCGTTGGAGACCAGGTGTCCAGACCCTCAAACTCCACAGTTGGCGCTCAAAGGCTCGTGCCGCTTTGTTCTCCGTATCCAATTCCCGGATGATGCGACTGACTACCTCCTGTGCAGGGTCTGGACCATATCGGACTAGCCGCCTCTTTACCTCTGGAACGAAATCCGCGCCCTCATAGCGACGGATCAGGTTGAGGTGCTCTTCACAGGGTTCTGAATAGTGTCTTGTCAGCTCCATGCTGCTGTAGGTAGGGACGCTGCGCAGTGGCTAGCGTTGCCCTCAATAACTCTCCTACGATACCAGTGCTGTTGTGGTGCTGCTCCTTGCGCTAGGACGCCAATCCCACCGCTGCCGCCAAATGTTACGGTTGCCTCCAAGCTGGCTGGAAGTTGGACCGTAGAAAAGGATGCTCCTAGCGCTCACCAAAGAATCATCAGCACCATAGTCAGCAATCCCTGTAGTGATATTAGCTGAAGCTGTCCCCTACAAACATGAGTCAAAGCTTCAAGTTAGAGGGTCAAAAATAGGTCTGATTAGACAATGGGAAAGTTGATCACTAAACCTAATTAGAGCTAATCCCAGCAGACTTGTATGTAGAATAGGTTTCTTGAAGCTGAACAAAATTTAACTCTTAATGGCACACAATGAAACTGAACCAAGTGGGAGAAAGCCAGGGACAAGTCATTTCACAGGTCTGGGGACATAGTCTTAAAGGGGGCATTGTTCACCAGAGTCACAATATGTCCCCAGACGTTTCCCAAAGGGCCACACACACCCAACAAAAGTCAATATACTCTCAGGGGCACAATCTTCCAGGGGCCATAGTCATGAGGAAGGAGGCTGGCAAATAGGCTTCTCCAAAATCCAGGGAAGCAGGGCAACCTTCCATTTAAAGGGCCAGTCACAAATAGCAGTTTGTAACATGGCTTATCTAGTCTTGTACAAAACTCTAGAGCTAATGACTTATCACAAATAAACATTGTTCTGACATTTAACATCATCATATTCCTTACAATACTCCGAACAATTTATCTCCGATGCCCCTCCAACAAGATTTTACAATACACGCCTATAGAGAGCTGTTACGGTTACCCTTAGTCTCGCTGAGAGATGGACCGCTTAGTAGCCTGGATCCCTATTGCTAAAGAGGGGAGAAGCTGCTTTCCATAGTATTCTATATGAGTCTCGCAAATATAGAATAATCTCCCTTAGCTGCAGTACAGCTAGGATACCCTTCTGCCCACAAAAACGAGTCAACGCTGCGATTGAGGGTCAAACAAGAACTCAGGACTGGGATGCCCAGCCTGCTTTTTATTAAGGTTACATGCACACAGGGCACTCCCAGGGGGAGAGGGGGGGGGGAGCACAAAATCCCCCATCACACATTTAGATAGAGAGCACTGTCCTTTGACAGGCCACAATAGGATTACAGTACTTAAGATAACAAGTTTACAAGTTCATCTTATCAATTAGCAGTCTGGCTCCAGAGGTGATTAGACAATAGTTTCTAAAAGCTGAAAAAAAGTTAACTCTTTATGAAATGATACTTGTTACGGTTTTCTTGGAGCCCTTCTTAGGCGCTGGCTTGGCTGGTTCAGGCATTGCTGCTGGGAAATAAGCTCTTCACAACAAAATAACTAATGCTTCTGTAACAGTGCTCCCTTTCTGTGGAACACTCTGGCAGACACGGTCTGACCCCTTTTCGGGGCAGACTAAGGCTGTCCAGACCGCTGGTTATGCGGGGCTGAGGTCGGTTTGTCTGGACAACCCGTCGGCGTTGCCATTCTGTTTCCCAGGTCTGTAAGTAATGGTGAAATTGAAGGGTTGCAACGATAAGCTCCAACGTAATAGCCTGCCGTTATCTCCAGAGACCCGGTTCAGCCACACCAACGGGTTATGGTCGGTGACCAGGGTGAACTCCTGACCATATAAATAGGGAGTCAATTTCTTTAATGCCCACACCAAAGCCAAACACTCCTTTTCGACCGCTGCATAGCTGACTTCGCGGGGCAGGAGCTTCCGGCTGATGTAGGCAACTGGATGCTCCCCTCCATCTTCGCCTACTTGGCTGAGGACGGCTCCCAGCCCGAACATGGAAGCATCTGTATGGACGATAAAACGTTTGTTAAGGGCTGGGGCCGCCAAGACAGGAGCGTTAATTAGAGCATTTTTGAGAGCCTGGAAAGCCGTTTCACAGTGGGGAGACCACAGGACCTGTCGAGGTAAGTTCTTCTTGGTCAAGTCAGTCAGGGGTTTGGCAAGTGTGCTGTAGTTTGGTACGAACCGTCTATAGTACCCTGCCGTGCCCAGGAAGGCTAGGACCTGAGTCTTAGTGATGGGGGTGGGCCAATTGGCGACAGCTTCTATCTTGGCCGGCTCTGGTCGCTGCTTTCCACACCCCACCCGGTGACCCAGGTACTGTACCTCGGCCATCCCAAAGTGGCATTTTTCTGGCTTCAGAGTCAGGCCAGCAGCCCGGATCTGATCCAGAACCATTCCTACATGAGCTAAGTGGTCCTCCCAGGACTCACTGTGGATCGCTATGTCGTCCAGGTAGGCGCAAGCAAAACTCTGGAAGCCATCCAGGAGCCTATCCACCAAGCGCTGGAATGTAGCTGGGGCATTCTTCATCCCAAACGGCATTACCCTAAACTGATATAAGCCGAATGGGGTGACGAATGCCGACTTGGGGATAGCCTCCGGGGCCAGGGGAATCTGCCAGTAACCTTTGCAGAGGTCAATAGTGGTCAGGTAATTTCCCCTGGCTATACGATCGAGTAGCTCGTCTACCCTGGGCATAGGGTAAGCGTCCGTCACGGTTTTTTCATTGAGCCTCCGATAGTCTACGCAGAACCGGGTGGTCCCATCTTTCTTGGGCACCAAGACAACTGGGGAGGCCCAGGGACTATCGGAGGGCTCAATTACCCTGAGCTGGAGCATCTCATCGATCTCCTTCTTCATTCCTGTCCTAACTGCTTCAGGGATTCGGTACGGAGCCTGGCGCAAGGGAGCTTGTCCCGGAGTATCTACCTGGTGGGTGGTTAAAGTAGTGTACCCTGGCTTCGGGGAGAAGGTGAGGTGTTTGGACTGGAGGAGTTGGCTGAGCTGCTCCCTTTCAGTGGGGCTAAGTCGGTCTCCTATCTGAACCTGAGCCACTATACCTGTGGGGAGACTCTTTTCTAATAGGTCTGGAATGGGTAGACTGTCGGGGTCTTCCTGAGGGGAACAACATACGGCCGTCACGTTCTCTGGTCGCTCAAAATATTCCTTGAGCATGTTTACATGGAATGTCTTTCTAAGATTGTTGTCATGGCAGCTAGCTATCACATAAGTGGTGTCTCCCCTTTTCTCTACGATCTGGTAGGGACCCTGCCAGGACGCCTGCAATTTGTCTGTCTTCACCGGCTTAAGTACTAACACCTTTTGTCCTATGGTGAAGATTCTCTTTCGGGCCCCCCGATCGTACCATACTTTCTGTCTTCTCTGGGCCAACTGGAGATTAGCCCGCACGGATTTGGCTAATTGCTCCATTCGGTCCCTGAGTTCCAGCACGTATGGCACAATGGGGACACCGTCAGCCTCCATCTCTCCCTCCCAGTGCTCCCGGATCAGGTTTAGGGGTCCCCGTACCTTTCTTCCGTAGAGCAACTCGAAGGGAGAGAACCCTGTCGTTTCCTGGGGCACCTCCCGATAAGCAAATAGGAGGTGCGGCAGGAAGCGTTCCCAGTCTCGGTATTCCTGAGTGAACGTCTTGAGCATTTGCTTGAGGGTCCCATTGAACCTCTCACACAGCCCGTTCGTCTGGGGGTGGTATGGGGAGCTCAGGAGGGACTTAATTTTGCAAACCTGCCAGAGTTGTTGGGTCAATTCAGCCGTAAATTGGGTGCCTCGGTCGGATAGGATTTCTTTTGGAAATCCTACCCGGGAGAACACCTGTACTAGTGCATTTGCTACCGTATCCGCTTGTATGTTGGATAGGGCGACAGCCTCTGGGTACCTGGTAGCGTAGTCCACTACGGTAAGAATGTAGCGCTTACCGGAGGGACTAGGGGTAGCCAGTGGTCCCACTAGGTCAATAGCAACCCGGCTGAAGGGTTCCTCTACAATGGGCATATTTACTAGATGGGCTTTAGGGTGATCGCCTCGCCTTCCTACTCGTTGACACACATCGCAGGTGTTACAGTAAGTTCTAACGTCAGCGTGCACCCCTGGCCAAAAGAACGTGTGAGTAATGCGGTGTAGGGTACGGGTTACGGCTAGGTGGCCTGCTAAGGGGATGTCGTGGCCTATCTTGAGGATTTCTTGACGGTATTTGTGGGGCACTACCAGCTGTCGCCTACGCTGTCCCCTTTTCTCTGTCCAGCGGTATATTTTCCCTTTTTCCCATAAGAATGTTTCGTTATCTGCCCCGCCCCCTCCGGTCTCTGCTCGTTCCCGGTACTTTTGTAAAGTCGGGTCAGTCTTAGACTCTGTCTCGAAAGCATCTGGGGTGTCCCAGGGTATGGGGCCTAACATGTCAGGCAAGGTCGGGGTAGGTCTTACCTGTGTCTCCCGCACTGGTGAGAGCTCTCGCTCCATCCGGGCTTGGGCCCGTGTAGTCACTGGGTCCGCCTCGTTGTTGCATACTGGAGCATAGGCAGAAGTCATGGGGCCCAAATCGTTGCCCAGTAGTACTTCGGCAGGTAAATTATCCATTATGCCCACGTTCACAGCCCCCTTTCCCGCTCCCCAATCAAGATGCACTTGAGCTGTTGGATTTTGTACACATCCCCCCCCGCCACTCTAACGGCCACAGTCTGTCCGGATCGCTTGTGCTCTGGCACCAAATGACTCTGTACCAGCGTGATAGTAGCCCCTGTGTCTCTCAATCCCTCTGTAGATCGCCCCTCGAGCCATACCTTCTGCCGATGGTGCTGGCGGTTATCTGAGGCAGCATATACAGGGTCCACCTCGTGAAGCGGCCCCACATATCCCTCCATAGGGGCCTCTTGGTTAACACAGAGGGCCCGGGCCGGACGATAGGACCCAGAGGGGTAATTGTAATTCCTGGGTGTCTGGTGCGTATTAAGGGGGCAGCTAGCCATGAAATGCCCTGGTTGCTTGCATCGGTGGCAAGTCGGTCTGGGACGCTCAGAGCTGTTATTGTGTGGTCCTGAGTGTCGGACGGGCCCTGTGGGCAACGGGGCTCGGAATTCAGCACGAGGGGGTGCACGGTAAACCTCTCTGGGTTCGACCCGTGCTGGAGCTCGGTAGTTCATGGGTTCGTGAAGACGGGAGTCATAATGTTCATCGGCCAATTTGGCTGCTTCTTCTAAGGTAGAAGGCCGCCTGTCTCGCAGCCATTCCTTCCCTTGCTGTTCCATGCCATTATAAAAATGTTCTAAGAGAAACAATTGTAAAATTTCCTCACCAGTCACCGCTTTACTTCCGCTCAGCCAGTGATTTGCCGCTCTCCGCATTCGGTGCGCCCATTCCATATGGGTATCGTTAGGCTTCTTTTCCGTGCCCCGAAACTGTCGGCGATACGTGTCCGGAGTTACAGCGTACCGTCGCAACAGTGTCTCCTTAACTAGCTCATACTGTGTCACTTCCTCAGCACCCAGAGTACGAAAGGCTTCCAGGGCTCGCCCGGATAGTTTCCCAGACAATATCGTGGGCCACTCTCTGTTGGGAATCTGGTGCAGGGCACATTGCCTTTCGAAGTCCGCCAAATATTCATCAATCCCTGTCTCGCTCTCTAGGAAGGGTCGAAATGCCGCATAGGGTATCTTGGCCCTCCCAGCATTTTCGACAGGGATGATTACCTGCGGGGCTTCAGCATTGCGGTGTGCGTTCGCTAGGTTGAGTTCGTGGGCTCGAGTCTCTCGTATATCCTCGTCCGCCTCCGCCATCAACTGCTGTACCAATTCCATGGAGGGGTTCGGCCCGTATAATGAGAGCCTTTCCCGAACAATCCTGTTTTTTTCGTCACTAATCGTGGTCGGTGTTTCCGCCATTGTGAAGCTCTGATCCAGTTCGGTCAATTCTGCGATCAGCTCTCTCCTCGGCCGGTTGCTGGCGTACCCCCCTCTGCTTTCAAGTAAATCCTTTAGGGTTGTACGCTTCAATTTTTCCATCCGTTCTGTACCTCTCCTAGGAAATCCAGGAAAATCCCGCCGCTGCCGCCAAATGTTACGGTTACCCTTAGTCTCGCTGAGAGATGGACCGCTTAGTAGCCTGGATCCCTATTGCTAAAGAGGGGAGAAGCTGCTTTCCATAGTATTCTATATGAGTCTCGCAAATATAGAATAATCTCCCTTAGCTGCAGTACAGCTAGGATACCCTTCTGCCCACAAAAACGAGTCAACGCTGCGATTGAGGGTCAAACAAGAACTCAGGACTGGGATGCCCAGCCTGCTTTTTATTAAGGTTACATGCACACAGGGCACTCCCAGGGGGAGAGGGGGGGGGGAAGCACAAAATCCCCCATCACACATTTAGATAGAGAGCACTGTCCTTTGACAGGCCACAATAGGATTACAGTACTTAAGATAACAAGTTTACAAGTTCATCTTATCAATTAGCAGTCTGGCTCCAGAGGTGATTAGACAATAGTTTCTAAAAGCTGAAAAAAAGTTAACTCTTTATGAAATGATACTTGTTACGGTTTTCTTGGAGCCCTTCTTAGGCGCTGGCTTGGCTGGTTCAGGCATTGCTGCTGGGAAATAAGCTCTTCACAACAAAATAACTAATGCTTCTGTAACAAGAGCTAATAAAGTCCCTAGCCTCCTGTGAAGTTTTCAGAGTCACATTTTGGCGGGGTACATGAGTCTAGCCTGGACACCTTTTTGAATTAGAGTCGTGTGAAAGGGGGACATCTATCTACATTTCAGCAACGTTTTGCTGGAAAAATCTTGGAACAGCAGAATTTTCTCCTGTCCTAACATTATTGGTCTTTTTTGCTTAAATTGCCTCATGATTGTTACCTTATCTTGAAAGTTTAAATATTTCACAATAATGGCTCTAGGTTTACTTATACCATTTATGTCTACTCTGGATACACCCATTCTATGTGCCCTTTCCACTAAGAAAGATGTCTCAGAAATGTATGAATGTATGAATGTACCAATATTACTATATGTCAGTGATGTTAACCTCCACTAGTTCTATGAACATTACGCCATATATCAGAAAAACTGCAATACACTTCCCACAAAAGCATAGACCTGTGAACAAAACGCCCGCCCCTCAAACAGTATACAGAGGATCTGGGTTCAATATCTCTTTTAATTTACTTGTAGCCCTTTTAGTTAGCCAGTCTCTTGCAGTCCAATTTAAACAGTCAATTGCATATGTTTTGGCCACTCTCCTCTTTTAGGTATTTGCCACCTCTCTCCAGACTCTAGGCTGGTTATTACCTAGCCCTGTTCTTCCAAGGAAATGTTAATTTATTTGCCGGAGTGATCCAAAGAAAAAAAAACCTCCAATCATTCTTGTATAGATCTTCTCTTAAATAGGTCCCAAATACTGGTCCACAGCCCTCAATCTAATAGACCCTAAACCGGCCTTAACTCCCCAGTCAGAGATAACCCAGTTGGTGGCACTTTACTCGAGGCAATTTGTATCAAGATGAGTATTTATATTGAGCTTCTTCCTTATAGGAGAATAGTTCCTTTATTTTTGTTTTATATTTTTTCCTTAGCCCTCCTTCATCCTTTATCCTTTTCCCTTCTGCTAAGGTGTTCCCTTTTAAGCTGGTCGGGAGCAAAACTTTATGGCTCTTACAACATAGTTCACAAGTCCCCAGGCAATACCGTCCTGATAGGAAACCATGCAAAGTCCGTACACAGACATCCACAGCAAACACATACAGCTCAGGTGGTGTCAAAGGTCCTTTGTTAAATCCAGAAACCAACGTGCAGATCTTTTTTTTTTATATTACATTACTAGTATAGCTACCTGATTCCTGCGCTTCACCGACTCCTTCCATACCCGGTTAAGAGCAAGATACCTCTCGAACTTCACCAGCTGGAAGGCAAAACGGAATTATGAAGATGTTCCGGCTTTACAGGAGTCACACTGTTTCTCAGCTGAGGTCTTCGTGCTAGCGCACTATCCTTGTTTCCTGGAAGGTAGCTGTTGATGACACTGCATGCTACACCGTTACACCACCTGGCTCCGTATCAGCCGCATGTGTTTGCGGCCAGCATGTGGTGGCTAATGCGGCTTCCGAGCAAACCTCCTTCAGACTCTTCCCTGGCCAAAGTAGCTAGCCTTGGCTATCGGGAAACTGTTTGCGGGGAGATGAAATACTTTGCCCTTCACACACGAGCTGTAGAGCATGCTACCTGTTGCACGCCCCTCCCACCGGAACAGGGGGGGGGGGTTATTTTGGGGTGGCGCTTTTTTTATTTTGATAGGGCTATTAGATTAGGTGTAATTAGTTTAAATATCTGATAATTTCTTTTTTTATTTTGTGTAATTTAGTTTTTGTTTGTTTTTGTAATTTAGTTAATTGTATTTAATTTATGTAATTTATTTAATTGTAGTGTATGGTTAGGTGTTAGTGTAAGACAGGTTAGGTTTTATTTTACAGGTAAATTTGTATTTATTTTAGCTAAGTAGTTGTTAAATTGTTAATAACTATTTAATAACTATTCTACCTAGTTAAAATAAATACAAACTTGCCTGTAAAATAAAAATAAACCCTAAGCTAGATACAATGTAACTATTAGTTATATTGTAGCTAGCTTAGGTTTTATTTTACAGGTAAGTATTTAGTTTTAAATAGGAATTATGTAGTTATTAATAGTAGGTTTTATTTAGATTTATTTTAATTACAGGTAGCCCTCAGTTTACGCCGGGGTTAGGTTCCAGAAGGAATGGTTGTAAATCAAAACCGTTGTAAATTGAAACCCAGTTTATAATGTAAGTCAATGGGAAGTGAGGGAGTTAGGTTCCAGGCCCCTCTCAAAACTGTCATAAGTAACACCTAATACATTATTTTTAAAGTTTTGAAATGAAGACTTTAAATGCTAAACAAACAGCATTATAAACCTAATAAAATAATCACACAAGACAGAATATATAATTAAACTAAGTTAAATGAACAAAAACATTTGCTAAACAGCATAATAAATATAGAAGGAAAGGAGGAAGTCTCAATCTATGATATCACTTATAAAACATTCATAGTAGCCAATAGTAACACTTTGTATCCTGCAAGGGCATATACTCTTCACATGTAAAAATGTATGCTTTAATTAATTAATATAGTTGAATTGCAATTCCTTGCAGCTCAAAGGACAGACCAATGTAATGCCCTGTATGAGTCCCAGTATATGATGGCAAAAAGTCCTGAGTAAATATAACCCAAACAAATGGTGCTCATACGTACATATATATTCCCATTACCCGGTGCTTCAATTACAGATGTCAACGTTCAACCTCAGAAGCAAGGTAGCCCCTTACGATATACAAACTAGACAGTCCCAATACAAGGCTTGTACCACTCACCGGCTGCCGTGCTTTACCGGGCACCGACCCGTCCACCATCCGCGGAATAAACTTCTTCTCCGGCAGCCTGGGAGCTTCTGTACCTTGAGCGCGCTTTACCAGGCGCCAGCCCGTCCACCATTTGCGGAACAAACGCCGTCTCCAACAGCCTGAAAGTGTCTGAGACTTGGGTGTGTCTCAATCCTCCTTGCGGATTGGTCCTTGTGGGAAGCCGAGCCTCTGATGTGATTCCACTGATCCGGAGGAAGTTTATACAGCAGACTCCACAATCCAGTGCTGCTACCTATCTCCGGTTTTCTTGTACAAAAAGTGATCGTGAACTGCACCGGGTGTAGGGAATCTTTAGCCCTTAAGTAAAACACTATGTCTGTGAAACGGGTATATCCTTGGTCCGCTTTTCCAACAGGCAATGCAGTTAGGTGCCTAGCAGTGGCAAAAGAGAGTCCAAAAAAAGAGAAAAAATTCGCTAGGCACCTCAGACTTAAAAATTAATAAATGTTATTATGACACAATTAAAACATAAAGAGAGAGGGGATAAGACACCCCTATAGTTTAACAGACTGACATGTTTCAGCCCAGAACGCCGTAATCATAGTCCCTAAAACCTTTAAAACCAAAATGTCTTATAAACCCAGTGCTCCAATACTATTGGTGGGTTACTAATTGAAATTTAAAGACACAGGGGATGGAGCATGAATTGTGATACCTATGCATTAATTAATGTGCATTACATAAATGTCTAAACAGCATCTACACCTAAAATACCTGGAAGGAGTGCTAACTTGTAGAACATAAACAATTAATGTACTATATATATATACACTTTTATCAATAGTTTAGCATATAAACCTGAAGCACCTACAATGGGGACATTTATACTCCAGCCTCCGCATACAATTAGATCACAAATTACAAACATCCCACTGTGTATATGTGTATATCTGAGAATGTATAATTATTAAGATATGAATTTTAAATAAGAGGACAGTAGAGCATATACAAATTACACTTTACAGAAATATGAAGCCCTCTTGTACCTGTTACATAGAGTCCATAAGTTTGTATATTATGATTAAATACCAAAAATAACAAACCTCCAAAATCTTTTTGTTTTTACTGTTTCAGTTTAGTCCTTGTTTTTCAGAATAATATTTCAATTGAGACCTTTAAACTAGAGGTGACCAAGATCTAATTCCAATGATTAATGAAATCATATTCGGAGTTTAGGCCCAGAGGTCTTTTAGTCTGGAGCCTAAAGATCCAATACATTTCCTGTCTGGACAAGATCTTAAATTGGTCACCCCCTCTCTTCTGTGGTTGGACCTTTTCTACAATCATCCATTTCAAGGAGCGACAGTCTTTATCATGTCGCTGAACAAAATGGGACACCAAAGGCGTACTACTCTTACCCACCCGTATGGTAGACAGGTGTTCCCTGATCCTAGATCTAACATCCCTGGTGGTCAAACCTATGTACTGCAGTTCACAGGCTGAGCACCAGAGTAAGTAGATACAATTAGAGGATCTACAATTCAAACAAGAAGCAATGTCAAAGGTTTCACCGGTCACTACCAAAGAGAAACTGGTCCCCACTTGGACATATTCACAGGCCTTACACTGTGAGTAGCCACACCTGTAGGTACCCCTGTGTCTGAGCCAAGAAGACGATGATACCACTGCAGAGTCTGGTTTCCTAAGCATGGATGGCGACACTGAATTCCCAATGGTCTTATTTCTCCTATAGGAGAATCTACAGCCATTCCTAGCAGTTACTGCAAGGGCATCATCTGCCACTAACAGACGAAAGTGGTTTCTGACTATGTCACAGATTTCTCCATACTGAGCTGAGTAATCTGTGACAAAAGTCAATTTATTCCCTTGGTTCTCTCTGATGGGTAACTTATCCCTTAGAAGTTGTTCCCTAGATAGGGAATTAACTTCATATCTGGCCTTTTTAATGATCTTTCTATTATACCCTCTTTGTAGTAGGCGTTGTTCCAATTCATCCGCATGTTTCTTATAGCTAAGGGGCAAAGTGCAATTGCGTTTCAATCGCACAAATTGTCCCTTAGCTACTGAATAGGGCATCTGCTTCGGATGACAGCTCCTAGCATGTAGGAGACTGTTACCTGATATTGGTTTCCTGTAGACTTCTGAGGTGACACTACCTGTTGGCCACCCCTTCAATTCCAAATCTAAGTAATGTACTGTGTTTTTACTAAACTCAAGTGTGAAACGTAAGTTCACATCATTTGCCCTCAAGTAATCCACAAAGCATTCAGCCTGTTCCTTTTCGCCCCGCCAGACAAACAGCAAGTCGTCTATATAGCGTAGGTACAACATAATGGCAGGCCTGAAGGGGTTTCCATCTGCATAGATGCTGGACCGCTCCCACCAACCCATGAACAGGTTGGCATAGGTTGGCGCAAACTTTGCACCCATGGCGGTCCCGCATCTCTGCAGATAGAACTCCCCCTCAAACTGAAAATAATTGTGTGATAGTAAAAACTGAGTCACCTCCAGTACAAAGTTTCTGAAAGGCTCACTGTGCGTAGTCCCACTCTCCAAAAAATATGCTACTGCCTTAAGGCCCCAAATATGGGGTATAGAGGAGTACAGTGAGACCACATCCACAGTGAGCCATCCACAATCCGGAAACCATCTCATATTTTCAACCTTATTCAACACCTGCTTAGAGTCCCTAGTGTAACTAGGGAGGGATTTAACCAAAGGCTGTAGTATCCCATCCAGCCATTCAGAAAGGTGTTCCAACATTGAGCCTATACCATTGACTATGGGCCTGCCCTGTACATTCTCTAGGGTCTTGTGCACCTTCGGTAAATGGTGAAACAGTGGGATCACTGGATGTTCCACATAAAGATACTTGGATGTTTCTAAGTCAATTAGACCATCCTCCACTGCTCCATCCAGAAGGTGCACTAATTCATGTTGAAATCTATTGGTGGGATTTTGTCTAAGGTGTTCATAGCTATCCGTGTCCTGCAGCTGTCTCAGGGCTTCTCTGACAGCTGCAGGACACGGATAGCTATGAACACCTTAGACAAAATCCCACCAATAGATTTCAACATGAATTAGTGCACCTTCTGGATGGAGCAGTGGAGGATGGTCTAATTGACTTAGAAACATCCAAGTATCTTTATGTGGAACATCCATTGATCCCACTGTTTCACCATTTACCGAAGGTGCACAAGACCCTAGAGAATGTACAGGGCAGGCCCATAGTCAATTGTATAGGCTCAATGTTGGAACACCTTTCTGAGTGGCTGGATGGGATACTACAGCCTTTGGTTAAATCCCTCCCTAGTTAAACTAGGGACTCTAAGCAGGTGTTGAATAAGGTTGAAAATATGAGATGGTTTCCGGATTGTGGATGGCTCACTGTGGATGTGGTCTCACTGTACTCCTCTATACCCCATATTTGGGGCCTTAAGGCAGTAGCATATTTTTTGGAGAGTGGGACTACGCACAGTGAGCCTTTCAGAAACTTTGTACTGGAGGTGACTCAGTTTTTACTATCACACAATTATTTTCAGTTTGAGGGGGAGTTCTATCTGCAGAGATGCGGGACCGCCATGGGTGCAAAGTTTGCGCCAACCTATGCCAACCTGTTCATGGGTTGGTGGGAGCGGTCCAGCATCTATGCAGATGGAAACCCCTTCAGGCCTGCCATTATGTTGTACCTACGCTATATAGACGACTTGCTGTTTGTCTGGCGGGGCGAAAAGGAACAGGCTGAATGCTTTGTGGATTACTTGAGGGCAAATGATGTGAACTTACGTTTCACACTTGAGTTTAGTAAAAACACAGTACATTACTTAGATTTGGAATTGAAGGGGTGGCCAACAGGTAGTGTCACCTCAGAAGTCTACAGGAAACCAATATCAGGTAACAGTCTCCTACATGCTAGGAGCTGTCATCCGAAGCAGATGCCCTATTCAGTAGCTAAGGGACAATTTGTGCGATTGAAACGCAATTGCACTTTGCCCCTTAGCTATAAGAAACATGCGGATGAATTGGAACAACGCCTACTACAAAGAGGGTATAATAGAAAGATCATTAAAAAGGCCAGATATGAGGTTAATTCCATATCTAGGGAACAACTTCTAAGGGATAAGTTACCCATCAGAGAGAACCAAGGGAATAAATTGACTTTTGTCACAGATTACTCAGCTCAGTATGGAGAAATCTGTGACATAGTCAGAAACCACTTTCGTCTGTTAGTGGCAGATGATGCCCTTGCAGTAACTGCTAGGAATGGCTGTAGATTCTCCTATAGGAGAAATAAGACCATTGGGAATTCAGTGTCGCCATCCATGCTTAGGAAACCAGACTCTGCAGTGGTATCATCGTCTTCTTGGCTCAGACACAGGGGTACCTACAGGTGTGGCTACTCACAGTGTAAGGCCTGTGAATATGTCCAAGTGGGGACCAGTTTCTCTTTGGTAGTGACCGGTGAAACCTTTGACATTGCTTCTTGTTTGAATTGTAGATCCTCTAATTGTATCTACTTACTCTGGTGCTCAGCCTGTGAACTGCAGTACATAGGTTTGACCACCAGGGATGTTAGATCTAGGATCAGGGAACACCTGTCTACCATACGGGTGGGTAAGAGTAGTACGCCTTTGGTGTCCCATTTTGTTCAGCGACATGATAAAGACTGTCGCTCCTTGAAATGGATGATTGTAGAAAAGGTCCAACCACAGAAGAGAGGGGGTGACCAATTTAAGATCTTGTCCAGACAGGAAATGTATTGGATCTTTAGGCTCCAGACTAAAAGACCTCTGGGCCTAAACTCCGAATATGATTTCATTAATCATTGGAATTAGATCTTGGTCACCTCTAGTTTAAAGGTCTCAATTGAAATATTATTCTGAAAAACAAGGACTAAACTGAAACAGTAAAAACAAAAAGATTTTGGAGGTTTGTTATTTTTGGTATTTAATCATAATATACAAACTTATGGACTCTATGTAACAGGTACAAGAGGGCTTCATATTTCTGTAAAGTGTAATTTGTATATGCTCTACTGTCCTCTTATTTAAAATTCATATCTTAATAATTATACATTCTCAGATATACACATATACACAGTGGGATGTTTGTAATTTGTGATCTAATTGTATGCGGAGGCTGGAGTATAAATGTCCCCATTGTAGGTGCTTCAGGTTTATATGCTAAACTATTGATAAAAGTGTATATATATAGTACATTAATTGTTTATGTTCTACAAGTTAGCACTCCTTCCAGGTATTTTAGGTGTAGATGCTGTTTAGACATTTATGTAATGCACATTAATTAATGCATAGGTATCACAATTCATGCTCCATCCCCTGTGTCTTTAAATTTCAATTAGTAACCCACCAATAGTATTGGAGCACTGGGTTTATAAGACATTTTGGTTTTAAAGGTTTTAGGGACTATGATTACGGCGTTCTGGGCTGAAACATGTCAGTCTGTTAAACTATAGGGGTGTCTTATCCCCTCTCTCTTTATGTTTTAATTGTGTCATAATAACATTTATTAATTTTTAAGTCTGAGGTGCCTAGCGAATTTTTTCTCTTTTTTTAAACAGCATTATAAACCTAATAAAATAATCACACAATACAGACTTCACTTGCATTTTTCTGCAAACAGTTCTTTCTATGCATTCCAATCTGGACTGATTTATAGACAGGAAGATCTTGTTCCTTTGAAATCTGCTCGATAGCTCAGGTCTGGTTAAACTGATTAATTTCCGCTTGCTTGGCTTTGCTGCAACACAAGCGGACAGCTCCACCTACTGGCTATTTTAATAAATGCACTGCTTCTCAATGCTTTTCAATAGCAGTCACATGACTGGAAAAAAAGGTTGTTATTCTGAAACAGTGTAAATTGAACCGTTGTAAAATGAGGGCCACCTGTACATTAAAGTTAGTGGGTGTTAGGGTAAGACTTAGGGTTAGGTTTAGGGGTTAATAAATTTAGTATAGTGGCGGCAACGTTGGGGGCAGCAGATTAGGGGTTAATAAGTGTAGGTAGGTTGCGGCGACATTGGGGCGGGAGATTAGGGGTTAATAACATTATGTAGGTGTCAGAGATGTTGGGGCAGCAGATTAGGGGTTAATAAGTGTAATGTAGGTGGCGGCGATGTCGGGGGTGGCAGATTAGGGGTTAATTGGTGTAATGTAGGTGTCGGCAATGTGG